>NC_060139.1:843248837-843343837 GCF_021461385.2 Schistocerca piceifrons | reverse complement strand
GTAGAATGTTATTTATTTATGCACATCAATATTTTTTTGTTAAGATATACCAAGTTGTCTCCAACTTGTGTTGAAATGATGAATGATGTCTCTTCCTACTCTTCTGTGTGTTGTTTTTGTGCTCATTTCTCCTAGGGATATTGCAGTACATTTTTAAATGTCATCTAATCACCTTTTCCGAGGTTTTTCTCTACTACTTTGATCTTCTATTCTTCCAAACATTACAGCTTTTTCTAGTGAGTCTTCTACTCTCGTATGTCAAAATACCTTAATTACTTCTATAGCCCGAAGATAATTTAGATTTTATGCCAGCACTTTCTCCAATCTCCAAAACACTTCTGGAATTCAGTTTTTGGGATCTCTTTTAGCTCTCTCTGTGATGCATTTTTAATCTCATCTGTGCTTAAAAAAACTGTCTTTTGAGGTTTCTTTAGTTTTGAGAACAGAAAGAGTCATATGAGGCCGTGTCTGGCGTAATTACAATATTACATTTGGCCAAAGGTTCACAAAAAATGTAACAAAGTGGTGAGCAGGTACATTATCATGATGCAAAAACCATTAAATGTCAGATTGCTTCACACACATAGCATGGAACTTGCAAGCAGTATTATTTATTGATTGTTCAATGTTTTAGCAGCAACTCATGGTGCAATATAGTGTTAAAATTGAAGAACACATTTTGTTGAGCTTTTATCAGTCTATGATGATCCAGAATGCTTCCACTGGGGTACTCCAACCTTGGTTTCAATGTCATATCCAGAACTCCATGGTTGATTACATGTTGTGGCATGTTTCAGTAGCTTTGCATCATTTCTGACTTCATCTAGCTAATCCTAAGCCGCTCACATTCATCACTGTTTTTGTTCAGAATTCAACAATTTTTGCAAACAAAGTTTGCTGTCATAAACTTCATATCCATATACCTGGAAAAAAATTTCAGGGCATAAACCAGTTGATGTGTAACCATCATTAGTGACTTATGTGACTGAGGTTTGACGATCATTCATACTCAGTTATTTCACTTTTCCATGACTTCATCAGCTGGTGATGTGCAGGGGGCATTCTGATGATGTGCAGGGGCATGCAGGGCACTTCTTGTCTTCAGTATTTTCGCAGCTTACTTTGAAATTCTAATACCATATGTAAACCCTTCTTCTACTTTTAGTGAACTCATTGAAGGTAATATTTAATATTTCTAACTTTTCCATCATTTTTGCAACAAAATTTAATATAAATTCTCTTATCCATTTTTATACAAAATAAAGAATCATCAATACTAATGAAACACAAGTAACCCTTTTGACAGGTAGTAACAGAGTACATATCTGATATGTCTAACACTGTAAAAATACTTTTCTGTCATTTGCCAACTTAATAATGAATAAATTGTACTAATATGACAAGTGAGTTTACATAATTCCTATTGCTTTTTGAATACACCTCAACGTATGTGTGACTTTGTGTTTAGACATCATTATGAAGCAAAACTTTTGAATTTGACATGTCATGCAGTAAATGACTATAGTACTAAACTGCTTCTTTTGTTAACTTAATTCATGAGTGCCATTAGTGACCACTCTGCTCATATGCTATCAGTGACAGGACATTTTGTTTATATTACTATTAAAAATGGCCATGTATATTAGTATGTGTACATGTACACTTATTTTTGCTAAGAATATTATAATGTTTCACATTAACTTCTTTAGAAGCCAATTATTAAGAATTAGATTACAAGGTATTATGTAAGGTGGGTTTCTGTTATTCAATTATATTGTTATATCTTCACTTATTAAAAGAAGAGAAAAGGGAGAAAGTGAACTGAATTAAAATGTATCTTCGAGTTAAAAAAATGTACTCCCAGTGTTGATTGTGAATGTCTCCAGACTCCTAAATTTTTAGTGTAATTGAGAGAGACAGCAATTACCTGAGATGCACTGATGTAGCATAGATGGACTTCAGTTGAACAGACACTTTCACAAATAAATTACTATTAAATTCTTCAAAGGCAGGAAGCAGCCATACAGAGTGGAAGGTTACTGAAAGTGTCCCGCAAACAATATATTACAACAATTTTTGTTCCTTTTTTTTTTTTTTAATTATTAAATTTGCTGTGAAATTGTAGCTAATTGCTAGCCAGGACAAAAAAGCAAAAATAGTAAAAGTGGAGTATCAGTTTATAATGTGTTGTGAAAAACTCTATAATTATGTAACTGTTGTATATAGAAATGTAAATAGTAGTTACACAAGGTAGATTTCATTTAAGTTTTTATATTTTGAAATTAATTGTACTATATTTGCTGCAAATATATTTCTGTTTAGAACTTGAGGCCTATGCCAGCTTGGTTTCTGCATTAAGAGCACAGGGGGAACTTAGCTCAGAAAAGAGAAAATTGCTTCAAGATATTGCTGCAACACTCAACATTTCGATGGAACGACATCGTGCAGAAATCAGAAGAGCTGTTAATGATGAAAAGCTTGCAACAATTGCAGAACAGTAAGTATGTAAAAAAAAATTTTAAAGTGTTTTATGCCTCAGTTCTTACAACAGAACTTAAGCACAGCTTTCTTCTTTTAGTTTTCAAAGTCTTCACAGTTCAAATTTTCACATAATGATTGAACTATTGTGGATAAATATAACAAGAAAAACAATAAAGTTTTGACAAAATAATTTAATTGGTTAGATAAAAAGTCTACTCATCAAGTGGTGGCAGAACATGCACATAGAAGAAGGTTGTAATTAGGCAAGCTTTTGGAGTGAGTGGCTCCTTCTTCAGGCAGACAGGTCAAAGGGGAAGGAAGAGGTGTGAAGGAAAGGGACTGGTGAGGTCTAGGAAAAGGGGTCGATTTCGGGAAAGTCAACTAGAACCACCAGTCAGGGGAAACTTGCCATATCAGATTAGAAGGAAACACTGATTGTTGGGGACTGCATTGGATGATATTTGAAAACCTGAGAGCTTAAAGGTGAAAGACAGAGTACTATGCAAGACAGAGATTACTGTTTAAACATCATGCATGAGTTAATAAGAATGAAAAGCTAAGTGTATTGTATGTAACAGAGATGGGAGGGGGGGGGGGGCGAAAGCCTATTTTGTGACAGACTTTTTGTTGTGCCTATCTGCGACTTAGCATCTCCACTATATGATAAGTAACAACTATACTTTTCATAATATTGTAACCTTACTTTTCTGTGCATTCTTAAGAATTTTGTGGGGCCAGTCGATACGAAGTACCTGCCATTCAATTTTTTTGAAAACTATTAGGTGAAGAAATTAATTTTTGCGCATCTTACAATCTGATATCTTCGCTCAATAAAGAACTGAATTTCTTTTTGTTATCACCCATGGTCTTCGGATAGTGTCTTTGATTAGTAATCAAAATGTTCTCGGTCCCAGGTTCGAATCCTGCCATTACTTAAATTTTGAATAAAAATCATTAGCAGTGACAGCTACAGATTTCCTCTCATTCTGCCAATGGCCTTGTCAAAGAGGAAGAAGGAGCAGACAGAGGTTAACGGCACGTTCTTGCCCTTGCAGTGGGAAACTATCCCTAAAGGTGGAGGAATGAGCAGTGATCAATGGCATGAAGATGCCGAAGGTAATGGTAGCCAGCCAATGTATTAAAAATACATAATGTGTGTCCACAGAACATGTGGCCCAAGACTGAAAAACATTCATGATGATCTCTCCATTGGCAAAAGATTCTGGCCTAGTTCCCTATTCAGATATCTAGGAGGGCCTGCTGGTAGGGAGATGACTGTAAGAAAAATATTGAATAACAAACGAAGGGGTAACATTCTATGATCGTGGCACAGCATGTCAGAAGTCTAAACATAGTAGAAAAGCTAGAAAATCTGTAAAGGGAAATGGTAAGGCTCAGTACAAATATAGCGGGCATCAGTCAAGTGAAATGGAAAGAAGACAAGGATTTCTTTTGCGATGAGTGTAGGCTAATATCAGCAACAGCAGGAAATGGTGTAGGATTTGTTATGAATAGGGTGAGTTACTGTGAACAGTTCAGTGATAGGGTTGCTCTCATCAGAACCAACAACAAACTGACACTGACAACAATAGGTCAGATATACATGGTGACATTGCAAGCTGAAGATGAAGTGATAGAGAAAATATATGAGGATATTGAATGGGTAATTCAGTATGTAGAAAGAGATGAAAATGTAATAGTCATGAGGTACTGGAATGCGGTTGTAGGGGAAAGAGAAGAAGAAATGGTTTCAGGGAAATATGGGGATGATAGGCAGGAATGACTGACTGAGTTCTGCAATAAGTTTCAGCTAGCAATAGTCAGTACTGTGTTCAAGAATCACAGGAGGAGGAGGTATACTTGGAAAAGGCCAGGAGATACAGAAGATTTCAGTTAGATTACATCATGGTCATGCAGAGATTCCAAAATCAGATACTGGATTGAAAGGTGTAGCCAGGAGCACATATAGACTCAGATCACAATTTTGTAATGATGAAGAGTAGCCTGAAGTTTGAGAGACTAGTCAGGAAGAATCAGTGTACAAAGAAGTGGGATGCTGAAGTACTAAGGAATGAAGTGGTATGCTTGAAGTTCTCTGAGGTTATAGATACTGTTATAAGTAGCAGCTCAGTAGGCAGTTTGTTTGAAGAGGAATGGATATTTTGGAAAAGGGCAGACACGGAAGTCGGAAAGAAAAACATAAGTACAAAGAACATAACTGCAAAGAAACCATGAGTAATAGAAGAAATGCTTCAGTTGAGCAATGAAAGAAATATGTGTTCCTCTACAATTTTTACCCTCCACACTGCCCTCCAGTACTAAATTGGTGATCCCTTGATGTCTCAGAACATGTCCTACCAACCGATCCCTTCTTCTAGTCAAGTTGTGCCACAAATTTCTCTTCTCCCCAGTTCTATTCAATACCTCCTCATTAGTTATTTGATCTATCCATCTAATCTTCAACATTCTTCTGTAGCACCACATTTCAAAAGCTTCTACTCTCTTCTTGTCTAAACTATTTATCGTCCACATTTCACTTCCATACATGGCTACACTCCATACAAATACTTTCAGAAACGACTTTCTGACACTTAAATCTATACTCGATGTAAACAAATTTCTCTTCTTCCGAAACGCTTTCCTTGCCATTGCCAGTCTACATTTTATATTTTCTCTACTTCGACCATCATCAGTTATTTTGCTCTCCAAATAGCAAAACTCATTTACTACTTTAAGTGTCTCATTTCCTAAACTAATTCCCACAGCATCACCCGATTTAATTTGATTACATTCCATTATCCTTGTTTTGCTTTTGTTGATGCTCATCTTATATCCTCCTTTCAAGACACTGTCCATTCCGTTCAGCTCCTCTGCCAGGTCCTTTGCTGTCTCTGACAGAATTACAATGTCATCGACGAATCTCAAAGTTTTTATTTCTTCTCCATGGATTTTAATTCCTACTCCGAATTTTTCTTTTTTTTCTTTTAATGCTTGCTAAATATACAGATTGAATAACATCAGCGATAGGCTACAACCCTGTCTCACTCCCTTCCCAACCACTGCTTCCCTTTCATGCCCCTCGACTCTTATAACTGCCATTTGGTTTCTGTACGAATTGTAAATAGCCTTTTGCTCCCTGTATTTTACCCCTGCCACCTCCAGAATTTGAAATAGAGTATTCCAGTCAACATTGTCGGAAGCTTTCTCAAAGTCAACAATTGCTGGAAACGTAGGTTTGCCTTTCCTTAATCTTTCTTCTAAGATAAGTCGTAAGGTCAGTATTGCCTCAAGTGTTCCAGTATTTCTACGGAATCCAAACTGATCTTTCCCGAGGTCGGCTTCTACCAGTTTTTCCATTCATCTGTAAAGAATTCATGTTAGTATTTTGCAGCCATGACTTATTAAACTGATAGTTCAGTAATTTTCACATCTGTCAACACCTGCTTTCTTTGGGATTGAAATTATTACACTCTTCTTGAAGTCTCATACATCTTGCTCACCAGATGGTAGAGTTTTGTCAGGACTGGCTCTCCCAAGGCTATCAGTAGTTCTAATGGAATGTTGTCTGCTCCTAGGGCTTTGTTTCAAGTTAGGTCTTTCAGTGCTCTGTCAAACTCTTCACGCAGTATCATATCTCCCATTTCATCTCCATCTACATCCTCTACCATTTCCATAATATTGTCCGCAAGTACATCACCCCTGTATAGACCCTCTATATACTCCTTCCACTTTTCAGCTTTCCCTTCTTTGCTTAGAACTGGGTTTCCATCTGAGTTCTTGATATTAATACAAGTGGTTCTCTTTTCTCCATGTTGTTGTTGTTGTGGTCGTCTTCAGTCCTGAGACTGGTTTGGTGCAGCTCTCCATGCTATTCTATCCTGTGCAAGCTTCTTCATCTCAAAGTATTTACTGTGACCTACATCCTTCTGAATCTGCTTAGTGTATTCATCTCTTGGTCTCCTCCTATGATTTTTACCTTCTATGCTGCCCACCAATACTAAATTGGTGATCCCTTGATGCCTCAGAACATGTCCTACCAACCAATCCCTTCTTCTTGTCAAGTTGTGCCACAAGTTTCTCTTCTCCCCAATTCTGTTCGGTACCTTCTCATTAGTTATGTGGTCTACCCATCTAATCTTCAGCATTCTTCTGTAGCACCACATTTTGAAAGCTTCTATTCTCTTCTTGTCTAAACTATTTATCATCCATGTTTCACTTCCATACATGGATACACTCCACACAAATACTTTCACAAATGACTTCCTGACATTTAAATCTATACTTGATGTTAACAAATTTCTCTTCTTCAAAAATGCTTTCCTTGCCATTGCCAGTCTACATTTTATATCCTCTCTACTTCTCCATAGTTCTCTTTTATTTTGCCGGCCACAGTGGCCGAGCAGTTATAGGCGCTTCAGTCCGGAACAATGCGGCTGCTACGGTCGCAGATTCGAATACTGCCTCAGGCATGGATGTGTGTGATATCCTTAGGTTAGTTAGGTTTACGTAGTTCTAAGTCTAGGGGACTGATGACCTCAGATGTGAAGACCTATAGTCCTTAGAGCCATTTGAACTATTTTTTCTCTTTAATTTTCCTGTAGACAGTATCTATCTTACCCCTAGTGATATATGCCTCTACATCCTTACATTTGTCCTCTAGCCATCCCTGCTTAGCCATTTTGCACTTCCTGTCAGTCTCATTTTTTGAGACGTTTGTATTCCTTTTTGCCTGCTTCATTTACTGAATTTTTATATTTTCTCCTTTCATCGATTAAATTCAATATATCTTCTGTTACCCAAGGGTTTTACTAGCCCTTGTCTTTTTACCTACTTGATCCTCTACTGCCTTCACTATTTCATCTCTCAAAGCTACCTGTTCTTCTTCTACTGTATTTCTTACCCTCTTTCTTGTCAATCATTCCCAAATGCTCTCCCTGAAACTCTCTACAACCTCTGGTTCTGTTAGTTTATCCAGGTTCCATCTCCTTAAATTCCCACCTTTTTGCAGTTTCTTCAGTTTTTATCCACAGTTCTTAGCCAATAGATTGTGGTCAGACTCCACATCTGCCCCTGGAAATGTCTTACAATTTAAAACCTGGTTCCTAAATCTCTGTCTTACCATTATATAATCTATCTGAAACCTTCCAGTATCTCCAGGCTTATTCCATGTATACAACCTTCTTTCATGATTCTTGAACCAAGTGTTAGCTATGATTAAGTTCTGCTCTGTGCAAAATTCTACCGTTCAGCTTCCTCTTTCATTCTTTACCCCCATTCCATATTCACTTACTACGTTTCCTTCTCTTCCTTTTCCTGCTATCGAAATCCAGTCACCCATGACTATTAAATTTTTGTCTCCCATCACTATCTTAATAATTTCTTTTATCTCATCATACATTTCATCAATCTCTTTGTCATCTGCAGAGCTAGTTGGCATATAAACTTGTACTACTGTGCTAGATGTGGGTTTCATATCTATATTGGCCACAATAATGCGTTCGTTATGCTGTTTGTAATAGCTTAGCCATATTCCTATTTTTTTTATTCATTATTAAACCTACTCCTGCATTACCCCTATTTGATTTTGTATTTATAACCCCGTATTCACCTGACCAAAAGTTTTATTCCTTCTCCCACCGAACTTCATTAATTCCTACTATATCTAACTTTAACCTATCCATTTTCCTTTTCTAAATTTTCTAACCCACCTTCCCGATTAAGGGATCTGACAGTCCACACTCCGATCCATAAAACACCAGTTTTTCTTTCTCCTGATAATGATGTCCTCCTGAGTAGTCCCCGCCCGGAGATCCGATTGGGGGACTATTTTATCTCTGGAATATTGTACCCAAGAGGATGCCATCATACAGTAAAGGTGCATCCCTCAGGAAAAGTTATGGCTGTAGTTTCCCCTTGCATTCAGCCATTCGCAGTACCAGCACAGCAAGGCCATTTTGGTTAGTGTTACAAGGCCAGATCAGTCAATCATCCAGACTGTTACCCCTGCAACTACTGAAAAGGCTGCTGCCCCTCTTCAGGAACCACACGTTTGTCTGACCTCTCAACAGATACCCCTCTGTTGTGGTTGCATCTACGGTACGGCTTTCTGTATTGCTGAGGCATGCAAGCCTCCCCACCAACTGCAGTTTCCATGGTTCATTATGTACATTAATATCACACATAATAACAATTCATGTTTCAACAGTATACATTTTTTTCTTTTAATAATCATGAGGACTATAATTTTTTTTTCTATTTTCTGCTATCTTTCCAATCGTAAACTCCATGTGTTCAAGACACATGAGTAATCTACTTTCTTTTCTCACCTTTTGTACTACCTTTTATAAGTATGTACTAATTGTAGTATTTTTGCATAGTTTGGAGGAACTCTGTGCAAAATGAAAGTGTTCTTTTGACACTCGTAAACTTCCATAAAACGTAATAATGCTAGTTGTGCATAGAATTCAAACTTACCAGAATAATCCCTATAAATGTGAGACTTCTGTCACAATACTGTCCCCTTCTCCTAGGATCAGTACCTATACCTTGCATGTGGGTTGACCTTTGAGAGCACTTCCCCTTTCAACTGTGGTAGGTACGCCTCTTTATAAAACATTCCCATTTTTCAGGTCACAGGTCATCCTATCTCCATGTAGGTACACCTGCCCTATTTACTTAGCAAACGCCGGGTACACCCCCCCCCCCCAACACCCCCCCCCACCCCACCCCTCCCACCCCCACCCCTATCCTTTCTGAGTAGGCCTCATGGTTCATTACCCTAGTATACATTTCTATGTATACTATACAATTAAGTATTTCCTGGTAAAGCTACACTCATTCTATAATACATCATCAACTCCCTAGAGTCCTCCTCTACTCATCAACTCCTATACCCGTAGTATATATTACGTCTACTTATAATTCAAGTCTCACTATCCCGCTATTCATCAATTTATCAGAGTATTTGCTATACTGACTTTTCTTAAATAAGCATAACGATTAATTCCAGTCTTGCTTGCATTCTCTTTCATTACTCATGCCTCCTTTTTATGTACACTCGATGTAGAATCTTCATGAATCGTCATAGTGTTTATATACCTATATGTGTATGTTCTTATAGCTATATATCTGTATAAATAGTTGATAGTTTTTATATCAATAGGCGATGTAGAACCCTCATAGTGCTTATATACTTATATGTGTATGTTTCCCTATGTACACATATTCTTTCCCCTACAGTACCTGGCGGTTCTTACATCCCGTCAGGTTTCTGGTCTGTAATTTTAATGTTTGTGTAAAAATGTAATTTTGTGTGTATGCGGATGTGTGTTCGTGTAGTCTGATTCTTCGGCCTTCTTATCTGAAGATAAGAAGTAGGTTACTGGAAACCACAGAAACGAGGAAGGACTTCTGTGATAGAAGTAGATGACTATGGAAAGAGGGATAAAATAGATAAGTCCTCAAATGAGAAGTAAGAACGGAAATAAATAGAAATTGTTGCTAAGATTGAAGAAGAGAAAGAAGATAGGCCCAAAGACAGGAAACCCTTCCTCAGGATCCCTGCCTCACCAGGTACTTGATTGAGGTGCCATAGGTGGTTTCGTGTTAAATCGTCTCCTACAGAACGGACATTCCCACCTTCACTCTTGAGGTTCCTGAAAGAAATCTTAGCAACCCTATGGAAATGGAAAGTGTTAAAGAATCAGGTACACTTGTTTGTGAGGGTTGTTTGAAAGGTGTGATGTGTGTCTTGTGTTAGCCATGATTTATCAGTTGGTGTAAATCATGCTTTACAATACCCACCCCTTTCAAAATTGATACAAACCTTCCCATTTACATCACATCTTATAAAAGGTATAAAGTATCCTGTACAAAATAGAAAATTATACACATATAATAGTCGTTCAGTTCATCACATTATATTTTTCGCAAACATAATATTCTTATTCCATTTATTTCATCTGAATTGGTATTTGTTTTTTTGTCATATCCAATTTTCCAAGTAAAGATTACAGGATATTTTAAGATTTTCAAAATAGATGACAGAACAGTTCAATATTTGCAAGGAATTCAGTGCAGGAAAACTATTTTGGAAGAAACACCGAAAACAACTCAGGATCCGATGGTTGTCATTCCGCCCATTTACTCAGAATATTAACATCTCTGGGGGATAGATGACTCTGGCAAGATCTCAAGGATATGATATGAACCTCACTTGAGCAAGTGCAGATCAGTACTTCTCATTAAATTTTATTTGAAAGTCTCCCCACTGCAAAACAATCACCACTTCACTAGGTTACACAACATTGTGTGACGATACACTTTTTTTCTACTTTATTTTGGATAAGTTTTAATTCTTTCCACAGGTTGTCTATAACCTTGATGGTATCATTAAGTTTGGAAGAAGCAATAGTCAAAACGTTTCCGGAGGTTTTTCTCTCAGTAACTCTTTGACCTATAATTTGTTCCAATGGTTCCTCCAAACTACATACATTTATCATATCAGAGCTTGCTATCTTCTCTTTGAAGCTTCTTTATACACTGTCTACTCATTTACTTACACCTGTAATTTGCGATTGATGACAGGCATTAATTCGCTATGCTTGTAAATGCTCTCTTTCAGAGTATGCCATCCCTGTTTTACAGCATTAAACTGAGCATTACATACATCCTCCAGTGATCCTAACTTTTCATTAATCTCTAATTCTGTACTATCACATTTCTCCTCAATATTCAATTCTGATCTTTTTGTCAGAGCCTGAAAATTATCCTTCTGTTTTTGTCTGAAGTCAGTAAACATTTGATTTACATGAACGTTTAAAGAATCAGTCAATTCCGTCTTTAAATCTAATTTCAAATTTTCTACTTTACTATTTAGGGTGTCAAATTCAGTCTTTAAAACATTCATGCCTTCGCATAGATTACTAAATTCTTTGCTCTGTGCATCAACTTTGGCATTTAACAAACCTAGATTTGTTGCTTGACTATTCAAGATTCCACTCTGGTTATTTAGAACTTCACTCTAAGCATTTAAACTAGAATGTACCAAACCAATTTTTTTACTTACAGTTACATTTAGTTCCCTACTTAAAGCTGTCCTCTGGTCATCTAATTTAGTCTTAATTGAGTACTTTGATCTTCTAATTTATCATTTAAAGTTTTGACCAAATTTACTAACTCTCATAGCCAGTGTTGGTTCTTGGGTTTCCCCAACTTGCTGTTCATTTTTCATATTTTTATCCTCTTTGGACCTTGTGAGCATTTAAAAATTAACTTTAAGTATAATAACTACACTAATATAGTTCATGCATCAGTTTATACCACGTTGTATATTAAACAATAAAGTTCTGTTTTAAGCTCATCCAACGTAGAATTTGGGCTACATCAATAAGCGGATGTGTAATCAGCACTGGTGAACAGCAACTGGTGCCGGTGGCATCGGTCATTGGTTTACACGTAGGTGTCAGTTAGTGGAAGTGGAAGCGGGTCAGCACCGGTGAACAGCAACTGGTGCCAGCAGTGTTGGATGTTGTTTTCTGCATCTGCGTCCCCTTGATGTGTGGGAGAGCTATCCACTCCCTGCACCAGATCTTCTCAGTCAAAGTGATCTCGGTGTATTTCATCCTAGAAAAACCCACTGAAATCTTCTTCACTATTTCTCAATTCAAATTTTTTTTTCCTCTTTTGAATACTTGGGCATGTCCCAAAGTCTCGGAGCAAAATTCTTTATCATGTTTAGTCTAGTTGCTAGGGCAACATACAACATCCACTTTTCTCATTTTTGGTCTTAGAATTCCTGTTTTTCGAATACTGTCACAGTCGCCACATCCTAATGTTTTGGTTGACTTGAAGTGGTGAAGTATATGTACAAACTTCTACTTCTTTAACGATATGACTTACTTGAGATGGTCAGCCGACTTTCCTAGCTGGTTAGCCTGCTGCTGCAAACTCCCTTTCTCTTCTTCTCTGCAATATATTGCTGGGAACAGGAACTTCTCAAGATTCTTTCTACTTATAAAAATAAGTAGACGTACACAGTTTCTTTTGCTTCACTTAACGACATATATTTAAACATCAGACTTTTACAAAGCTCACTCTCCACATGAATAAATACTGTTAAATAAGTCTCCTCGTGTGTCCAAATGCTAGAAACAGAGTGACATTAACTGTCGTGTGCTTTCATTATGACTACCATGGACGAACTGACAAGAACTTGTCGGTGCTGTTTGACCGCCGTGTCTATAGTCTTCTCACGATAAACTTCAGACCTACACACACAGAAAGGTGACACGCAGTAGATAAGGTTCCTTTCCCCCCACCCACATCTAAAATATCATGTGTTTGAGATGGTAGGCAGAGTGGTTCTAGAATTTACGCTGAAATTCTCGAAGCACTATACATGGACTGTGGAAAAACCGGATAAGAAGAGAATCAATGAATTTGAGATATAGTGCTACAGATAAAGGTTGCAAATTAGGTAGACTGATAAGGTAAGGAATGAGAAGATTCTCCGGAGAATCAGTGAAGAAAGGAATGTATGGGAAACAGTGACAAAAAGAATGGACAGGGTGTTAGGGCATTTGTTAAGTTATCCTGGAATAACTTCCACTGTACTGTAGGGAGCTGCAGAGGGTAAAAATTGTAGAAGAATACAGAGATTGGAATACATTCACCAAATAATTGAGCACATAGGTTCCAAGTACTAATCCAAGATGAGAAAGTTGGGAGAGGAAGGGATTTGTGGCGGGTTGCATCAAACCAGTAAGAAGACTGATGACTCAAAAAAATAAAAAATAAATGTCGTCATACTTACTGTGCTGCATCAAATTAAGTAAAACATTGCATGAAATTTTAAAGAGTTTGCAGAGGCAAAAAAACATAGTGTAATCTTTGCGTGTAGTTGACTTTAACTCAAATATCGCAGTCAATGAAATGTAGATAGTAATTTTGTTTAAAATTGAGGGTAAAACAATATATCATTTCATTCTCGAGTTATTAGGTTTTATATTCAATGGACGGTCGGAAGCAATGCGCGCAGTTCCTTGCCAGCTCCCATGAAATACTTATCATCCATTTTCAGGAAACTATTAGATGAAAAAACCTGATTTGTGCATGTCTTACAGTTTGGTGTCTTTGCTCAATAAAGGACTGAATTTCTCTTCGTTATATGCCATAGTCACTATGCTACATCAAATTAAGTAAAACATTGCTCGAAAGTTTCAAGGTTTTACAGAGGTAAAAATGCATTCAATACCCTTTGTATATGGTTGATTTTAGCTCATACATTCCAGTGAACATATTGAGCATAAGTTATCAAAATTTTATTTAAAATTGAGTGGAGAATGATGCCTTATTTCATTCTTGAGTTATTGGCTTTTATATTTGAAGGATGGTCACATGCAATGCACCCATTCAGATCCTTGCCCATTGCAAATCATGTGGTCATAATAATTATCATATCTCATAAATGATTCAAGATATTGACAATATTTGGTTTGTAGGACATCTGTAACTGAAAGGCATGAAATTAATTTAGAGAGATCTGTTTCAGTTGTACTAATTTATTCAAATCATGACTGGTTTCAGGATTTTAAAATCCAAGCTTCAGGTGTATGAAATTATTTTATTTGATAAAACATAACATGCATCTTGCTTAGCCGATGGTCAGCAGCATGTACAAATTTTACAAAATTCCTAACACTGTGCAGTCTGTGATAATGTTATTTATTCTGCTACTTGTTTCAGTTCTAAACCATCATCAGTGCCAGAAAAACTATCAAAGATGTATCACATGTCATACATGCTTTGACATAATTTACCACTGAAAACCATAATTACCAATAAAAATGAAAAATTGTGACAAGATTAAAATTTGATGGCACACTGAATGCCATCATATTTTAATCTTGTGGCTGAGAGACAGCTGGATCACCCAGTTACTGACCATGGTGCCCAACATAAAGTTCTTCACTTCAATGACTGCTTCACAGGCTGCAACACGTACAGGCTTCCTACAAACGTTTTAGGACTGCGCACAGGGGAACTCCCCATGTAGTTTCCCTCAGCTCAGTTCCTGTAACCTCTACCCCCCCCCCCCCCTCCCACCACCACCCACCGATCTCGATCTTCTCATTAGTCCCTGTTCTTCACCAACCTGTCCCCTTCTCTGCTCCATCACTACACAGCATTCTATTCCACCAACTCACCCACAGCCTTTTCCCTGTTTCTCTACTGATCTTCATTTTGTCCCCCCCCCCCCCCCTCAACCTCCCCACTGCATCTAACTGTCATATCCTGTCCGTACCACATCCCTGCAAGCTCCCACAAGTAGCACTTTACCATCCCCCCACCCCTACCCTGCTATCTATACCTCTGCCACCCGCAGCTCCTCTTTACCCCTAATTCCCAGATTGTTTCTCCCATCATCTCTAGGCAATTTGAAGATGTGTGGCCTTCCAGATCCCCTGACAGAAAACAATGTGGCTTCTGGTAATGGGGATATTTGAATGTATTTATCTGGACTCTTCAAGATCTGAAAGATAGCATACAAAGACATGTCACAAGCAGCAATCGGTATTCTAATTGTCAACTGTCGAAGCTGCGTTGGTAAAGTACCGGAACTTCAAGCGCTGATAGAAAGCACCGAAGCTGAAATCGTTATAGGTACAGAAAGCTGGCTTAAGCCAGAGATAAATTCTGCCGAAATTTTTACAAAGGTACAGACGGTGTTTAGAAAGGATAGATTGCATGCAACCGGTGGTGGAGTGTTCATCGCTGTTAGTAGTAGTTTATCCTGTAGTGAAGTAGAAGTGGATAGTTCCTGTGAATTATTATGGGTGGAGGTTACACTAAACAACCGAACTAGGTTAATAATTGGCTCCTTTTACCGACCTCCCGACTCAGCAGCATTAGTGGCAAAACAACTGAGAGAAAATTTGGAATACATTTCACATAAATTTTCTCAGCATGTTATAGTCTTAGGTGGAGATTTCAATTTACCAGATATAGACTGGGACACTCAGATGTTTAGGACGGGTGGTAGGGACAGAGCATCGAGTGACATTATACTGAGTGCACTATCCGAAAATTACCTCGAGCAATTAAACAGAGAACCGACTCGTGGAGATAACATATTGGACCTACTGATAACAAACAGACCCGAACTTTTCGAATCTGTATGTACAGAGCAGGGAATCAGTGATCATAAGGCCGTTGCAGCATCCCTGAATATGGAAGTTAATAGGAATATAAAAAAAGGGAGGAAGGTTTATCTGTTTAGCAAGAGTAATAGAAGGCAGATTTCAGACTACCTAACAGATCAAAACGAAAATTTCTGTTCCGACACTGACAATGTTGAGTGTTTATGGAAAAAGTTCAAGGCAATCGTAAAATGCGTTTTAGACAGGTACGTGCCGAGTAAAACTGTGAGGGACGGGAAAAACCCACCGTGGTACAACAACAAAGTTAGGAAACTACTGCGAAAGCAAAGAGAGCTCCACTCCAAGTTTAAACGCAGCCAAAACCTCTCAGACAAACGGAAGCTAAACGATGTCAAAGTTAGTGTAAGGAGGGCTATGCGTGAAGCGTTCATTGAATTCGAAAGTAAAATTCTATGTACCGACTTGACAGAAAATCCTAGGAAGTTCTGGTCTTACGTTAAATCAGTAAGTGGCTCGAAACAGCATATCCAGACACTACGGGATGATGATGGCATTGAAACAGAGGATGACTCGCGTAAAGCTGAAATACTAAACACCTTTTTCCAAAGCTGTTTCACAGAGGAAGACCGCACTGCAGTTCCTTCTCTAAATCCTCGCACAAACGAAAAAATGGCTGACATCGAAATAAGTGTCCAAGGAATAGAAAAGCAACTGGAATCACTCAATAGAGGAAAGTCCACTGGACCTGACGGGATACCAATTCGATTCTACACAGAGTACGCGAAAGAACTAGCCCCCCTTCTAACAGCCGTGTACCGCAAGTCTCTAGAGGAACGGAGGGTTCCAAATGATTGGAAAAGAGCACAGATAGTCCCAGTCTTCAAGAAGGGTCGTCGAGCAGATGCGCAAAACTATAGACCTATATCTCTTACGTCGATCTCTTGTAGAATTTTAGAACATGTTTTTTGCTCGCGTATCATGTCATTTCTGGAAACCCAGAATCTACTATGTAGGAATCAACATGGATTCCGGAAACAGCGATCGTGTGAGACCCAACTCGCCTTATTTGTTCATGAGACCCAGAAAATATTAGATACAGGCTCCCAGGTAGATGCTATTTTTCTTGACTTCCGGAAGGCGTTCGATACAGTTCCGCACTGTCGCCTGATAAACAAAGTAAGAGCCTACGGAATATCAGACCAGCTGTGTGGCTGGATTGAAGAGTTTTTAGCAAACAGAACACAGCATGTTGTTATCAATGGAGAGACGTCTACAGACGTTAAAGTAACCTCTGGCGTGCCACAGGGGAGTGTTATGGGACCATTGCTTTTCACAATATATATAAATGACTTAGTAGATAGTGTCGGAAGTTCCATGCGGCTTTTCGCGGATGATGCTGTAGTATACAGAGAAGTTGCTGCATTAGAAAATTGTAGCGAAATACAGGAAGATCTGCAGCGGATAGGCACTTGGTGCAGGGAGTGGCAACTGACCCTTAACATAGACAAATGTAATGTATTGCGAATACATAGAAAGAAGGATCCTTTATTGTATGATTATATGATAGCGGAACAAACACTGGTAGCAGTTACTTCTGTAAAATATCTGGGAGTATGCGTACGGAACGATTTGAAGTGGAATGATCATATAAAACTAATTGCTGGTAAGGCGGGTACCAGGTTGAGATTCATTGGGAGAGTGCTTAGAAAATGTAGTCCATCAACAAAGGAGGTGGCTTACAAAACACTCGTTCGACCTATACTTGAGTATTGCTCATCAGTGTGGGATCCGTACCAGGTCGGGTTGACGGAGGAGATAGAGAAGATCCAAAGAAGAGCGGCGCGTTTCGTCACTGGGTTATTTGGTAACCGTGATAGCGTTACGGAGATGTTTAATAAACTCAATTGGCAGACTCTGCAAGAGAGGCGCTCTGCATCGCGGTGTAGCTTGCTCGCCAGGTTTCGAGAGGGTGCGTTTCTGGATGAGGTATCGAATATATTGCTTCCCCCTACTTATACTTCCCGAGGAGATCACGAATGTAAAATTAGAGAGATTAGAGCGCGCACGGAGGCTTTCAGACAGTCGTTCTTCCCGCGAACCATACGCGACTGGAACAGGAAAGGGAGGTAATGACAGTGGCACGTAAAGTGCCCTCCGCCACACACCGTTGGGTGGCTTGCGGAGTATCAATGTAGATGTAGATGTAGATGATTAGATGGGATATGCTACAAGTGACTGTCAATCATACCGTGCTGCGGATGCAGCATGTTGCTGAGTTGGGAGGCCTTATTTAACATATCTTGTAACTTCTGACCATATCGTAATAAATATGTTATCATGTGTTTCATCATCCCTCTCTTTTTCCTGCACCCATACTCTGGTACCGCGCGCTGCTGAATTTGAATCCGCACCAGACGTCATGGACGTCAAAGACCCATAGAGGTCGCTGCACCGTAAGCTGTGGTGGCACGCGCCTCCTGGCCCGCTTTTAGTGTGGGGGTGCCACAGAGGAACACGTGGTCCCAGCGGCCAATAGCAGTGCCCCCGAGAGCATACTTAAGCACCGGCCACTCGCTCATCCAGTCAGTCTAATCTCACTTACGTCGGTTTACACCTCGCCTGTGCTAGACTGCTTTTTTCCTGGTTCATGTACGAGTTTGTGTCCTTGTGACTCTGTTGTTTGGTCTTGTCGTATTCGTTCTGTCCTACGTTGGTCGTGTCCGTCCTTTTCTGTTGTGTTGTTGTTCGCGGGCCTCTCCGTGGGTCCCGCCGCGCCTTCCGTCAGTGCTACCCCGCGACTGTCCTGGTCGCAGTTACAACACATACCACATTACCCAATTAATGAACATACCTATAATGTTTCAGCATCCTGTGACATACAATGCCCCCACTGCAGCACTCGGAACACCATCAGTTCAGTTATAACTACTCTATAATTGGTCACACCAGCATCTTGTTTGCAATTTCCTTTATAGATGCCCTGCACTTTTCCAGAACCCTTCCACTCACTTCCCCTAATACTGATTTTATATATTCACCTCATTTCATATTGCTTTCTAGTACCCTTAAAAGCGTACATGATGTGAAGTGCTCAAGATGTTACCACTGATCTTGTAATCAGATAATATTGGCTTCTTTCTCTTTGTTACAGGCATTGTCTTGCAATGAGTCACATTTAAAGAAAGCTACCACCCGTTACGACAATAGAAATTTTGTCAAAATCATTCTATATTTCCTTACAATTGTCTAATGATGATACTTTTGTACTGGCAGTACTGTATATTTATTGGATTTTTTGCTTCCATTTGGTATTCCTTGCATAAAAATTGGTCAAGTGCGAGTAGGACTCGTGCACTGAGTGTTCTGTGGAAACTTTGTGTGTGTGTGTGTGTGTGTGTGTGTGTGTGTGTGTGTGTGTGTGTGTGTCTGTCTGTGTCTGGTCCACCCACCCTGGGAATCAAGAATCGCAACAATTTTTGTCTGTATGCAGTATAGATACTGGCAAGATAACGGTCCCAGGTATTCCAAGACCATATCAGCATCTCTGTAGTAGTTCCTCAGATTACCCCAAACATACAAAAAGAAGCTAGCAGGGGACCTCTGTTTACATATGTAGATATATAAGACTTAACAAAATGTTTTTCATTTACTTACTAGAACTTGACTACAACTCACATTTTACATTTTCATGCAGTAATGTTCTTCTGTTGCGTTTTTGACAGATGTTGAATACAGTGTATGTTCTAATGGCAGAAAAATATTATTTATGTGATATACTTACAAATTAACAATTGTCAGATTTTTGTACTTTACTTATACTGTGGAACCGTGCTTCTAGTTAAATTTCATGGGTCTACATTGACAGGGAGTATGGTTTTAATGAGCAAGTTTGTGAGTCTCAAAATATCTGACGTAAATACCTGTATCTTTTGATCATTGACTTAGAAGCTTAACATTTTTACACCACCAAGGGCTCATAGAAGTTAGTATGTGACATAAATTTGAACTTGATACACCAACCTGTTCCAGAGAAAAAGGGATCTTAATAATAGGACAGACAAACACAGGGACAGATAAAAAAGAGAAATAAATATTTTTTCATGTTATTTAATTAAAAATTAACAAATTTTACATATTTTCCTTTCTTGTTTCTTGTCAACTTTCAGTATTCTAGGTCAACAGGAAGTAGCATATAGGTTTGGATGAGTGGATTTTCCAGGATAAGAATATAGCCATAAATGATCATATCTTTTGATTGAATTGTCTTAGAAGCTTAAAATTTTTGCTCCGTGAAGGGGCCATAGACCTTAATATGTGTCGTAAATTTGAATGTGATGTGTCAATAACCTCCTGAGAAAAAGAGTTCGTAACAGGCAGAAAGATGGACAACAAAGTGATCCTGTAAGGGTTCCATTATTACAGACTGAGGCATGGAACCCAAAAAAAGGGCTGAAAGCTAGGACTTAGTAACGAATAAAATTTTGAGCCCTCATTTTTTTCATAGGCCAACTGTAGTCTGTGAATAAAAATGACACTTAAACTAGGCTTTGCTGGATTGACAAGGCAAGAGAAAGCATCACTGACATGAAATGAAATGAAAAGTGTGAACATCAGGATTATGTCCCTCACGAATTCTCTTTTTATACTTTCTGTGATGTGAAATGTCAAGCAGCTTGTTTTTGCCTCTTCTTGTATCAGTCGAAAGGTAACTTATGAGACATTTTTCCATTTAAATTAGGATAGAGATTGTAAGAGACCAACAATAATAACATGAATTCATAAATTGCTTCCATCTGCAGCCAATGACAGTTTATTTGATTTGTGTTGGGGCACTGACAAATAATGAGTAATGTAATCAGTGGGCTAATGCCACATTGTCCAGTATTATGGGATTATTATATTGCTCATTGTTTTAATTTGTTGCATTCCTTTCATCTCATATACACATTTCTGACTACGTTTGGACTATATTCTGAGTAACTTACATATGTAATTGAAAAAAGTGAACAACCGGGAGTGACTATGATAAGGCTCTAATCAAACTCATCACAAACTTTTGTAAACCGTGCCTCATGATGTGCTGTCAAATAACCACAAAGTACCTAAAAATCTCTGCAGTTATAATTTAATGTACATGTTACACTCCTTCTGCACCAGTACTGCCACAAAAATTCTCTGCAGAGTGACATAATATGAGTGTATCAACTGCAATTGGGAAAGTTATATATGCACAGCTCAGCCCAGGAAGTGCAGAAAAGATGATCTTATGGATAGCACCAAATTAGATTAGCCTTGACAGAGAACCAAGATGAGATGACATATATTATATTGCAAGAAGAACTTGACAGAGCACTGAAAGCCCTAAGTCAAAACAAGGTACCTGAAATAGATGACTTTCCATCAAAATTATTAAGACCCTTGGGAAAGCGAGCTATGATACAACTGTTCCACCTGGTGCTCAAGGTACAAGACAGGCTAAATAGTCTTCAAGAAGAAAATTTATGATTCCATTTCCAAAAATGACAGGTGGCAACAGATGTGAATATTATCAAACCATTAGTTTCATAAATAATAAACTGAATTACTTTAAAAAAAAAAGTGAAGACTGGTAGAAGCCGACATCAGGGAGGATCAGTTTGTGTTCTGCGTAATGTAGGAACACTGCGAGAACAAGCACTCAGAAAAAGAAAAGAGAAAAAGAGTAAAAGACTGTAGTTAATATGGCATAAGAAGATCCCTGACAGCTCACAGTGCTGTTGCTATCTTTCAACTGTGAAGTGCTAATGGCTGCATGTGAAATCAGTAGCTATCTACAGAGTTGTGACAACACTGAGGCAATGGGATAGAGAAGTTTACAAAATCACCGTTATGTTATTGGTTGAGATAGACCCACAAAGCTGCGGCACACAACACACAGCAAGTGTTAGGTATCAACTCGACTACAGGGATTTAAAATAGTTATGATAGGAAAAGGCAAGCAATAATAAAGCTTGTGTAGGAATGGAGAAGTGAACAGGAGGTAAATAGGAACAGTTGGTGTAAGCTGAACCAAGCATGTGTAGGAAACCGAGTGCTGAGAAAAGGACACCCAAAAAGTGTGTGGTGGAACAAAGAGATTATTTTTTTTTTTTCAATTTTCATTTCTTGTGAATCATAATTTAGTCCAGTGACTTTCCAACTTTTTAATAATTTTCAGCTGTGAAAGATGATTATTTGTCTCAGCTTTGACTCCATCACTTGATGTGAATTTTCATCCACTCAGCCATTTCTTCAGTTTTGCAACCCAAAAGTAATTGCTAAGAGCCAAATTGAATAAATATGATAGATGGAAGGTTATTCAAGTTTTGTGCAAACCATATTATTGTGATGGAAGGCTGTCTTTATCTTTGCGCAACGTAGTCATTTAGCCTAAAAAGCATTCTTTAATTTAAATTCGTTCCATACTGGCGCATCATGCTACTTAGTTATTGATCTGCTGATGTGGAAGTAACTGTGAATACCACTGTACAAGCAACTGGAACCCTGTTACTTTCTTTGAAGTGCTTTCACATTTAGTTTCCCATTGTCTTGATTGGTGCTTTATTTGCAGCGTGTAATGGTGAACTGGTGAAAAGTCAGAAAGAACTTCCTCATGTCACACACCTTCTAACATGCAAGCAGTGTGCAGTTTCTTATGCCAAGCTAAGTGTTCAGTGAAAATGAATGGTCAGGTGTTATATCCATGTTGGTAACACACAGTACCCTGTCATACATTCTGGTGTACAGTACAATAGAGGTAATGTTGATGATTGTTTCACTGTTTGGCTGTTCAACTCAATATCAGTAATTCAAAAGTTTGCCAGTTGAAATTAGCACTGCAGTGTACACTTTGGTCCTATTACCTGCCTAGCCTCACCATCTTAGATTTATTGCCATTAGCTGTCTTTTCCTCCCTAAAGTATTTGATTCTTCTATTTTTCTCTTTTTCTGCCCTTTTATTCGCCCTAGCTACGTTTCTATTTTCAGCGTGTGCTGTTACATCTAACTTCCCAGTTGCTCTCTGTGCCATTCTAAATTCCCAGCTTTTCAATTCCATAACAGAAGTTTGTGAAATATATATGATTGTAAAATCAGTTAGCATTACTACCAATACACACACACACACACACACACACACACACACACACACACAATCACAATGTACTAGTTTATATGTCCTTGCTCGTCTTGCTGTGTCAGCTTACATAGTTCCAGTGTAGATTTGGATCATATACTAGTTTATATGTTCTTGTTCTTCTTGCTGTTTCAGCTTTCATTGTGGTTTTATGATTATCATCTCAATATTTTTCAGCATTGCAGGGCCAAACACAGAAAAAAATTGGGCAATTGAAGGCCGAAGACTGATGCCATTAATGCCGAGGCTGGTACCTCAGACAGCATTTACAGCACTGGCAAACAATGTTGCAAATATAGCTGCAGCAGAAAATGCTAAATTACCACCGCCAGCTGAAACAGTAAAACTAAGTGGTAAGTAATTTATGGATCCTTTTCACACACACACAGCTAGGAAGAATCTGTATTCTCATATAATAATATATATGATTGTAAAATCAGTTAGAATTACTACCAATACACACACACACACAATGTACTAGTTTGGACACAGGCAGACAGTGTTTGTTGGTAATGAGGATCACCCTGTGGCTAAACATGCCTTGGTGCACGGCCAGCACATCTTGGCACAGTGTTACACCGTCCGGGTTATCTGGATACTTCCCACTAACACCAACCTGTCAGAACTCCGGAGATGGGAACTTGCCCTTCAGTATATCCTCTCTTCTCGTTATCTGCCAGGCCTCAATCTCCGCTAATTTCTAATTTCAATTTGCCGCCGTTCATACCTCACCTGTCTTTCAACAACATCTTTGCCTCTGTACTTCCGCCTCGACTGACATCTCTGCTCAAACTCTTTGCCTTTACAAATGTCTGCTTGTGTCTGTGTATGGGCGGATGGATATGTGTGTGTGTGTGCGCGAGTGTATACCTGTCCTTTTTCCCCCCTAAGGTAAGTCTTTCCGTTCCTGGGATTGGAATGACTCCTTACCCTCTCCCTTAAAACCCACATCATTTCGTCTTTCCCTCTCCTTCCCTCTTTCCTGATGAAGCAACCGTTTGTTGCAAAAGCTTGAATTTTGTGTGTATGTTTGTGTTTGTTTGTGTGTCTATTGACTTGCTATCACTTTCGTTTGCTAAGTCACATCATCTTTGTTTTTAGATATAATATATATTAGTTTGATTACTTTGAAAGGGGGACTAGTTTCTTATGTATTAGAAATATACAGGGTGATTCAAAAAAACAGACTGACATAACACATCGGGTACGCAACAAGATCGGTATTCTCATAGGAACTGGGGGTCACAAAGGCCATCCAGGGCTACTAAATGGTGTTGCAGTTATTTAGTCACATGCTACAATTGAACACCCACTACAGCAGCTGCTCAAAGTTTTCTCCAGATGCTTCAAGACATGCCTAACGACGCTGCATTGAACGGCACACCCTCTCAAAGATACCTTGTGTATCTCAAAGACATCCTGCTGCCACTTCAATCCTGCCCACTAGGTCCTCCTGTGATGTAACAGGTGTTTCTTACACAAGGCCCTTCAGATACCCCCACAGGAAAAAAACAATTGGGGCAGATTGGATGATCATAGTGGCCATGTAACTAGCCCACTGTGACCAATCCTTTAGCTGGGAAATGTTGCCTGCAGATAGGCCATCACTTGTCTGCTGAAAGGTGTGCAGGCTTCATCGTGCCAGCATCAAATGCAGCAATGAATAGGCATGGGAACATCAACATATCTGGCAAAACCTCTCACAGGAATAGGAGATACATGCGAGCATTAAGTTGGTACTGGAAAACGTATGGCCCAACTAAACAATCTCTGACAATGCCAGTCCATACGTTAAAGGTAAATTTGCGTTGTAAGGCATGCATATATGTAGCATCTGGATTCACATCCCCCAACATAAGCAGGCTGTGAATATTCATCACATCCTCAAGTGGAAATGAAGCCTCGTCACTGAACAAGACATTCAGTGTGAAGCTTAAGTCTGCAGCAGATTTCTGCAGAAACTACTGCACAAATCTCATGTGCTCGTTATAGTTCCTAGGTTGCAATGCTTGGACGTGTTGGAAATGAAATGGATGGACGGAAGATTGAAGGATGCCAGTAACACATGATACTCCTCTTGTACTTGTTAACAGCATATGCTGCACCCCTCCAAGAATGCTTTCTTCTGCTGCAAGTATCCATGGTGACCAGCATGTGGCTTGTGCACATGGAATGAGCCAGTTCCACGCAATCGGTGATGCAGAGTGATGAATAATGTGTAGCAGGACACCTTTCTGTCAGGATATTTCACACGATACTGTGACATGGTTTCTCGCCTGTTGCAGTTGGCCGTGCTGTAAATCACATGCATCTCAACCATTTCGTAATATGTGTTTCTAGTGATGTTACTCCCAACACTTCCACAGTGTGAATGATGACAGGCTCTGTGCATTCTGCCCGCATTCATATAGCAATGCCCTTTCATGACTGTAGCACCTTCTCGTATCATTTGCAACCCCAGTTCCTGTTTAATTATTTATCCTCGTAAGCCCGATGTGTCATCTCAGTTTGTAAATGTTTTTTTTTTGTGTCACCCTGTTTATTATGTATTATAAATTACATATTAGAACTCTATGAATATAATAGAGGGAAACATTCCACGTGGGAAAAATATATCTAAAAACAAAGAAGATGTGACTTACCAAACGAAAGCACTGGTGGGTTGATAGACACACAAACATACACACAAAATTCAAGCTTTCACAACCAACGGTTGCTTCATCAGGAAAGAGGGAAAGAGAGGGAAAGGCGAAAGGATGTGGGTTTTAAGGGAGAGGGTACGGAGTCATTCCAACCCAGGGAGTGGAAAGACTTACCTTAGGGGGAAAAAAGGACAGGTATACACACGCACACACACACACACACACACACGCACATCCATCCGCACATACACAGACACAAGCAGACATTTGTAAAGGCAAAGAGTTTGGGCAGAGATGTCAGTTGAGGTGGAAGTACAAAGGCAAAGGTGTTGTTGAATGACAGGTGAGGTATGAGCGGCGGCAACTTGAAATTAGCGGAGGTTGAGGCCTGCCGGGTAATGAGAAGAGAGGATATACTGAAGGGCAAGTTCCCATCTCCGGAGTCTGACAGGTTGGTGTTAGTGGGAAGTATCCAGATAACCCGGACGGTGTAACACTGTGCCAAGATGTGCTGGCCGTGCACCAAGGCATGTTTAGCCACAGGGTGATCCTCATTACCAACAAACACTGTCTGCCTGTGCCCATTCATGCGAATAGACAGTTTGTTGCTGATCATTCCCACATAGAAAGCTTCACAGTGTAGGCAGGTCAGTTGGTCAATCACGTGCGTGCTTTCACACGTGGCTCTGCCTTTGATCGTGTACACCTTCTGGGTTATAGGACTGGAGTAGGTGGTGGTGGGAGGGTGCATGGGATAGGTTTTACACCGGGGGCAGTTACAAGGGTAGGAGCCAGAGGGTAGGGAAGGTGGTTTGGGGATTTCATAGGGATGAACTAAGAGGTTACGAAGGTTAGGTGGACGGCGGAAAGACACTCTTGGTGGAGTGGGGAGGATTTCATGAAGGATGGATCTCATTTCAGGGCAGGATTTGAGGAAGTCGTATCCCTGCTGGAGAGCCACATTCAGAGTCTGATTCAGTCCCGGAAAGTATCCTGTCATAAGTGGGGCACTTTTGGGGTTCTTCTGCGGGAGGTTCTGGGTTTGAGGGGATGAGGAAGTGGCTCTGGTTATTTGCTTCTGTACCAGGTCGGGAGGGTAGTTGCGGGATGCAAAAGCTGTTTTCAGGTTGTTGGTGTAATGGTTCAGGGATTCCGGACTGGAGCAGATTCGTTTGCCACAAAGACCTAGGCTGTAGGGAAGGGACCGTTTGATGTAGAATGGGTGGCAGCTGTCATAATGAAGGTACTGTTGTTTGTTGGTGGATTTGATGTGGACGGACGTGTGAAGCTGGCCACTGGACAGATGGAGGTCAACGTCAAGGAAAGTGGCATGGGATTTGGAGTAGGACCAGGTGAATCTGATGGAACCAAAGGAGTTGAGGTTGGAAAGGAAATCCTGCTCTGAAATGAGATCCATCCTTCATGAAATCCTCCCCACTCCACCAAGAGTGTCTTTCTGCCATCCACCTAACCTTCGTAACCTCTTAGTTCATCCCTATGAAATCCCCAAACCACCTTCCCTACCCTCTGGCTCCTACCCTTGTAACCGCCCCCGGTGTAAAACCTGTCCCATACACCCTCCCACCACCACCTACTCCAGTCCTGTAACCCGGAAGGTGTACACGATCAAAGGCAAAGCCACGTGTGAAAGCACCCATGTGATTGACCAACTGACCTGCCTACTCTGTGAAGCTTTCTATGTGGGAATGACCAGCAACAAACTGTCCATTCGCATGAATGGACACAGGCAGACAGTGTTTGTTGGTAATGAGGATCACCCTGTGGCTAAACATGCCTTGGTGTACGGCCAGCACATCTTGGCACAGTGTTACACCGTCCGGGTTATCTGGATACTTCCCACTAACACCAACCTGTCAGAACTCCGGAGATGGGAACTTGTCCTTCAGTATATCCTTTCTTCTCGTTACCCTCCAGGCCTCAACCTCCACTAATTTCAAGTTGCCGCCGCTCATACCTCACCTGTCATTCAACAACATCTTTGCCTTTGTACTTCCACCTCAACTGACATCTCTGCCCAAACTCTTTGCCTTTACAAATGTCTACTTGTGTCTGTGTATGCGCAGATGGATGTGTGTGTGTGTGTGTGTGTGTGTGTGTGTGTGTGTGTGTGTGTGTGTGTGTGTGTGTGTGCGTGCGTGCGTGCGTGCGAGTGTATACCTGTCCTTTTTTCCCCTTAAGGTAAGTCTTTCCACTCCCGGGATTGGAATGACTCCTTACCCTCTGCCTTAAAACCCACATCCTTTCGTCTTTCCCTCTCCTTCCCTCTTTCCTGATGAAGCAACCGTTGGTTGCGAAAGCTTGAATTTTGTGTGATGTTTGTGTTTGTTTGTGTGTCTATCAATCTGCCAGCGCTTTCATTTGGTAAGTCACTTCTTCTTTGTTTTTAGAGATATTAGAACTCTGATTTGAATTAATAATTCACAAGTTTATTTCTCTATCAGTGTATTTACTTACATTGTGATCACAACTAACAACTACTGTGGTAATAATTATCATTGCCTTACATAAATGTAACCTAAAAATTTTGTGAAAGTAACTCAAATTCCTGTCTTTCCTAAATTTTAGACTCAACTCGTTTTTAGTCTGCTCAACTTAAAACTGTGCATACCACTATATATACTCTCAAAACACTAAATGAAAACGCTGTGATTAATCTCTCTTCAGATGAAAGTCACAAAATCTTCAACAATAGAAACAGTCATATGGAGCGTGCAAAATTGTGTTCATGGAAGACTTATTTCATTTTTGGAAAAAAATAATTTATGACTGAATTTGATTTGTAAGGCAGATGCATAAGTGTGTTTTGCTATCTTGTGAAAAGGCATCTTTTTCCGTAGTGGATAATCTTGTTTACAGGCCTACCTAGGATCATATTGCAGCTATGAATCTGAAATTACTGACCTACTTTCTTCAGGTGTGATGGAAGCTGGAAGCAAAATGTGTGTCATTCTTTTACCTATACATGTTTCTCTTTCAAAAGGGAAATTCCAAAATGTGATGCACCTTTTTGCTGTCGTCATTATCAATCGGGAAAATCACTTTTGTTTCGACAGAAATGAACTTTCTCAAGCAGAAAGAATTTCAAACACTGAATTCTCTAGAATGAGATTTTCACTCTGCAGCGGAGTGTGCGCTGATATGAAACTTCCTGGCAGATTAAAACTGTGTGCCCGACCGAGACTCGAACTCGGGACCTTTGCCTTTCGCGGGCAAGTGCTCTACCATCTGAGCTACCGAAGCACGACTCACGCCCGGTACTCACAGCTTTACTTCTGCCAGTATCTCGTCTCCTACCTTCCAAACTTTACAGAAGCTCTCCTGCGAACCTTGCAGAACTAGCACTCCTGAAAGAAAGGATATAGCGGAGACATGGCTTAGCCACAGCCTGGGGGATGTTTCCAGAATGAGATTTTCACTCTGCAGCGGAGTGTGCGCTGATATGAAACTTCCTGGCAGATTAAAACTGTGTGCCCGACCGAGACTCGAACTCGGGACCTTTGCCTTTCGCGGGCAAGTGCTCTACCATCTGAGCTACCGAAGCACGACTCACGCCCGGTACTCACAGCTTTACTTCTGCCAGTATCTCGTCTCCTACCTTCCAAACTTTACAGAAGCTCTCCTGCGAACCTTGCAGAACTAGCACTCCTGAAAGAAAGGATATAGCGGAGACATGGCTTAGCCACAGCCTGGGGGATGTTTCCAGAATGAGATTTTCACTCTGCAGCGGAGTGTGCGCTGATATGAAACTTCCTGGCAGTTTAAAACTGTGTGCCCGACCGAGACTCGAACTCGGGACCTTTGCCTTTCGCGGGCAAGTGCTCTACCATCTGAGCTACCGAAGCACGACTCACGCCCGGTACTCACAGCTTTACTTCTGCCAGTATCTCGTCTCCTACCTTCCAAACTTTACAGAAGCTCTCCTGCGAACCTTGCAGAACTAGCACTCCTGAAAGAAAGGATATAGCGGAGACATGGCTTAGCCACAGCCTGGGGGATGTTTCCAGAATGAGATTTTCACTCTGCAGCGGAGTGTGCGCTGATATGAAACTTCCTGGCAGATTAAAACTGTGTGCCCGACCGAGACTCGAACTCGGGACCTTTGCCTTTCGCGGGCAAGTGCTCTACCATCTGAGCTACCGAAGCACGACTCACGCCCGGTACTCACAGCTTTACTTCTGCCAGTATCTCGTCTCCTACCTTCCAAACTTTACAGAGGCTCTCCTGTAAAGTTTGGAAGGTAGGAGACGAGATACTGGCAGAAGTAAAGCTGTGAGTACCGGGCGTGAGTCGTGCTTCGGTAGCTCAGATGGTAGAGCACTTGCCCGCGAAAGGCAAAGGTCCCGAGTTCGAGTCTCGGTCGGGCACACAGTTTTAATCTGCCAGGAAGTTTCATATCAGCGCACACTCCGCTGCAGAGTGAAAATCTCATTCTGGAAACATCCCCCAGGCTGTGGCTAAGCCATGTCTCCGCTATATCCTTTCTTTCAGGAGTGCTAGTTCTGCAAGGTTCGCAGGAGAGCTTCTGTAAAGTTTGGAAAGTAGGAGACAAGATACTGGCAGAAGTAAAGCTGTGAGTACTGGGCGTGAGTCGTGCTTCGGTAGCTCAGATGGTAGAGCACTTGCCCGCGAAAGGCAAAGGTCCCGAGTTCGAGTCTCGGTCGGGCACACAGTTTTAATCTGCCAGGAAGTTTCATATCAGCGCACACTCCGCTGCAGAGTGAAAATCTCATTCTGGAAACATCCCCCAGGCTGTGGCTAAGCCATGTCTCCGCTATATCCTTTCTTTCAGGAGTGCTAGTTCTGCAAGGTTCGCAGGAGAGCTTCTGTAAAGTTTGGAAGGTAGGAGACGAGATACTGGCAGAAGTAAAGCTGTGAGTACCGGGCGTGAGTCGTGCTTCGGTAGCTCAGATGGTAGAGCACTTACCCGCGAAAGGCAAAGGTCCCGAGTTCGAATCTTGGTCGGGCACACAGTTTTAATCTGCCAGGAAGTTTCATATCAGCGCACACTCCGCTGCAGAGTGAAAATCTCATTCTGGAAACATCCCCCAGGCTGTGGCTAAGCCATGTCTCCGCTATATCCTTTCTTTCAGGAGTGCTAGTTCTGCAAGGTTCGCAGGAGAGCTTCTGTAAAGTTTGGAAGGTAGGAGACGAGATACTGGCAGAAGTAAAGCTGTGAGTACTGGGCGTGAGTCGTGCTTCGGTAGCTCAGATGGTAGAGCACTTGCCCGCGAAAGGCAAAGGTCCCGAGTTCGAGTCTCGGTCGGGCACACAGTTTTAATCTGCCAGGAAGTTTCATATCAGCGCACACTCCGCTGCAGAGTGAAAATCTCATTCTGGAAACATCCCCCAGGCTGTGGCTAAGCCATGTCTCCGCTATATCCTTTCTTTCAGGAGTGCTAGTTCTGCAAGGTTCGCAGGAGAGCTTCTGTAAAGTTTGGAAGGTAGGAGACGAGATACTGGCAGAAGTAAAGCTGTGAGTACTGGGCGTGAGTCGTGCTTCGGTAGCTCAGATGGTAGAGCACTTGCCCGCGAAAGGCAAAGGTCGCGAGTTCGAGTCTCGGTCGGGCACACAGTTTTAATCTGCCAGGAAGTTTCACTGAATTCTCTGTTAATAAATTCGATGGTGTGATAGCCATCAACTGTAAAACTTCCTGATTTGAAGAATTATGGGTAATATCTTACTGATGGCTGCAGACACAGTCCCAAGAGTGCAGTAAATAAGTTTGTCATTGCAGTTGAGATCTTCTTAATTGAGTTGGCGAACACATAGCGCAGTTTTTAGTGTGAGCTATTGACAGATGCTTAGATCAGTTTGCATTTTCAAGGCAGTTTCTTCAGTGTCACAGCAAGATTATGAAAAAAAGGACATTGCATTGAACTATTCCTGTTTAGACTTCATGTCTTATAGTTGTACATTTTCCAGATGGTATGTTGCTTTCTTGGAACTGCAACAATCAACCAGAATCTAGTCATTCTGAATATTTTCGTTATCCTTGTAATGTGTGTGTTTCTTTTTTTTTTCACAGAAGTCATGGTATGGCATCTCACATTTAGTATATTTCTATTGACAGAAAAAATTACATTCAACAAATGTGATATGTAGTATTTTATGCGTTTTTGTATTTGTTTCTCAAATTTCACTGTTATTTTGTAGATTAAATCATCTGAGATTTTATGAGTACTCAGAGCCAAGTCTCAGTGAACTGTACCCAGCATTAATGTTTAATCTAGAGGCTTCAAACAGTAAATCTATCTGTAGACTGTATGTATGTATGTTTGTATGGATGGATGGATGGATGGATGGTTGGATGTCCGGGATATCCTCCCAAACTCCTGACTGGATTTCAACCAAATTTTGCAGGTAAACAGCAAACTAAACGAGAATCACCACTATGGAGTTTATAACCTCCTAGCTCCAATAAGGCCAGCGATACGAGCAAAGACATGTTTTTCAGCCCTTGTTGTGTAGGCTGCCCTGCACAACAAGCGTGTTACATAGGAATAATACTGGCCTGCCTTATTGCCCTGCTTTGCAGGGTAGCTTACACATCAGGAGCAAGAAATGTTCTCCCAGGCCCCAACGTGTAGGCTGTTGTGCACGAAAAGTGTGTTGTATTGTAGCAGTAAAAGCCTGCCTTATTCACCTGCTTTGCAGGCCAGCTAACACTTCAGAGACAAAAAATGGTTTTGAAGCCCCTGACATTTAGGCTGCCTTGGACAAAAGTCAAGTTTTGGGAGTAGTATTGGCCTGCTTTATCATCCTGTTTTTCAGGGGCCACACGTCTGCGGGTGGGATACATGAGAGGATGAGCAGCGAGAGGAGGCAGTACAGGAAGTTTAAGAAGAGAAGAGGGGGATGTACAGAAAGAAGGGGCAGTAGATGGACAGAGAAAGGAGGGCACCGAGGGGGGAGAGGGGGGGGGGTGGAGAGTTGAGCTGGATGGAGACAGGGAAGGAGGAGATGTGTGCAATACATATTTCAAACATGTATGTGAACGAAACACTTGTTCACTTGGTTCTGGGAATTGCACATTAGTCTACAAACTTTGCCAGCTAAGATTAATAGAGGAAACTGAGAAAGTCCAAAGAGAGGTGCATATATTGTCATGCACTCAGTCAGTCAGTCAGTCAGTCAGTGTGAATGCATGTTCCAAAAACAGTCAATAATATGTTGTGTCCTGCTACACATTATTTACAAATTGACTGTGGTAATAAAGAAATAAATTAGAGCCAGTGCGAAGTATTACTGGCAGTTGTTCTTTCTCCACACATTGTAAGATAGCGTTCTGGAAACAAATGAAAAAGTTTTTTTTTTTTTTAATTGTGTCCCAATTCTGTCACAGTGGTGCATTTGTTTTATAGTTATATAATATTGCGCACTTGTACATTTGTGTTCCTTTCATTACTGATTATTGGGAATAGTAAGTTAAATAGCAATGTCCTTCTGCAGTAAAGTACCAGTTCTTCCAGTACAAGAATGTACAACCTACTTGCTTATCTTTAAACTTGTTATCAAGATCCAGCTCGCTTGTGTGTGTGTGTGTGTGTGTGTGTGTGTGTGTGTGTGTGTGTGTGTGTGTGTGTGTGTGTTGTACATTAAGAAAATATGCAGTCTATGTCTGTACGAAAGTTTATTAGAATATTGTTGTAAAATTTGAAGTAAATCGGTCAAGAAATTTTCAAAATTCTTGCTAACTATGTTTCCCGTATGTGTATAAAAAAGTATGTAGCCAGTGTCCTTCCAAATGTTTGTTAGAGTGTTGTGTAAAAATCTGAAGTAAATCGATGAAGATGTTTTCCAGATTTTTGGTAATAACATTAACTATTTTGCTGCTGTGGATGTGCATAAACATCCTGCTGTTCCCAAGATGCTGTGGACATGTATACGCATGCTGCTTGAGTTTTTCTACAGTGCTATTGACATCTGCATGCATTGTGAGAACTGATCTCTCACTGCTGCAGATGAATTACTTCCATTTCTTGGCGAAAACCTCATTTCGATATCCTGAATCATTTATGAAATAACGGTGATTGTTATTATTATATGATCCATGACACACAAAGACAGGAAGGGGCTTGCTGCACATGACCATCCATTGGATATAAGTATCAATAACTTGAGAACAAAATGAGATATCGCTCTGCTCTCGATTTTAAATATAATTTTGATCTCTTATCTACATTTCATTCACCACAATGTATGAACTAAAATCAACTGTATGCAGAGTTTACGCAATGCATTTTTACCTCTACGAACTCATTAAAATTTTGTTCAATTTTTTTACTTAATTTGATGCAATGAATTCAGTTCTTTATCAAGTGAAGATATCAGACTTTAACATGTAGAAAAATGAAATTTTTTCATCTAACAGTTTTTTTAAAATCAGATGATAAGTATTTCATATCAGCTAGAATGCTGTCTCTCAGCATAGGCACCAACATTCCATGGGCAGCACAGCCATAAAAAAAGTCCCCCTTAGCATAAAATGCAAAGAGCCCACTAGCACCTGCTGAAACGAAACTAATGTAAACAGTTGTGACATCATGCTCTTCAGATACAGATTGTTGTTATGAAGTATTGCATAGTTTTCATCGTAAAGCCTTTGACACATTTTGCTGTTCACAGACATTTTTGTGTGCACTGTATTTTGTTGTTATAAATGGTGCATTTACTTTGCAACTTAAGGGTTTTTTTCCCTTTCTCTCATTTATGTTTTATTGCTGCAGTAATATTCTGAAATAGCAGGATACAGCAATATAGATGATAATAGCAAGAACACAATAGCGGCTCATGGAACATGCCTCCCATGCCCACTTAGTATTGTCAAAAAATTAACATGTGATACTGATTTCATATGTACAACAGCAGATTAATGACTAATTAATGGTCTAGAAGATAAGAAAACTGGGGCAGGGCCAACAAACACACAAATTAAAAAAGCAGGAGTTGTATCTATAGAATACAGAATAAAAAAAAGAAGAAAAAAGACTTCCTTTGCCTTGCCGCGGGGAAAAAATAAGAAGGAAAAATGAAGACTAACAAGAAGAAAATATAGGTGCTGAAGAGGAAGAGAAGCCACTCCTAAATAATATGTCATAATGATGTAATTTTAAAAAATTACACAAAGAAAAATTTTGGGAGCAAGAATGTGTTGTTGAGATCGGGAGTCGCACAGGGACAGACTAGGATGTTGTGGCAGTTGGGTGAGTGATGGACACCACTTTATGACAGATTGGAAGGACATTAATTACAGGGTGTATACTCCCCGGGACAACTGGGAAATCCGGGAAAAACCTGGGAATTTTTTCATCTGGGAGAAACCCAGGAAAAACCTGGGAGTTTTACATTGTTTCAGTTAAATTTTTGTTATTTTGACTGGTAAGAACCGACACTCTAACAAAGAATATTGCTGTATCTATATATACTGAAGCTGGTATAGGCATGTGTATTCAAACACAGAGAAATGTAAACAGGCAGAATATAGCGCTGCAGTCAGCAATGCCTATTAAGACAACAAGTGTCTGGCACAGTTTTTAGATCAGTTGCTGCTGCTAGAATGGCAGGTTATGAAGATTTAAGTGAGTTTGAATGTGGTGCTATAGTCAGCGCACAAGCGATAGGATGACACCTCGAAGGTAGCAATGAAGTGGGTATTTTCTCGTAAAACTGTTTCACGAGTATTCCTTGAATATCAGGAATCCGGTAAAACAGTCAAATCTCCGAAATCATTGTGACTGAAAAAACATCCTGCATAAATGGGACCAATGACAACTGAAGCCAAAAGTGCAACCCTTCTGCAAATTGCTGCAGATTTCAGTGCTGAGTCATCAACAAGTGTCAGCGTGTGAACTATTCAATGAAACATCATCGATATGGGCTTTCTGAGCCAAAGGCCCACTCTTGTACCCTTGATGATTGCACGACACAAAGCTTTACGCCTCGCCTGGGTCTGTCAACACCAGCATTGCACTGTTGATGACCGGAACAGGGCGTCTAAGATCCGGGAAAAACCCGGGAATTTATCCATGCGGGAGAAAACCGGGAAGAACCCGGGAATTTTTTTGAATTCCGGGAATTTTTCATTGTTTTTGTTCTCAGTTAAATTTTTGTAATTTTGACTGGTAAGAACCAATACTCTAACAAAGGATATTACTGTATCCTGCTTCTGCAGAATAATACTGCAGCAATAAAACATGAACGAGAGAAAAAACTAAAATTGCAAAGGAAATGCGCCATATACAGCAGCAAAACATAGTGCTCATACAAGCGTCTGCCAACAGCAAAATGTGTCAAAGGCTTTAGGAAGACTATGCAATGCTTCGTAACAACAAATTGCCTCTGATGAGCATAACGTCACAACTGTTAACATTAAATTTGTTTTAGCAGTTACGAGTGGGATCATGCGCAGGTGCAGTTGAGTAGTATCTTCTTCCGCTTCTGGCTACAGAAACGTGGCTGTTGGCTTTGTAAGCAGTCACAGCAAAAGAAAAAAAAAGGCAGCTAGGTGGTACCGGGAAAAATTTTACTGGTGCGCCCAAGCTGCCAAATTGCGCAGCAGCCCAGGGTCTAGGAGTGGGGGGGGGGGGGGGGGGGCAAATTCATATGCACCTTGTTTCACAAAGCATCTAGCATCCAGCGCACGTTAGACTATCGATTATTCGTATGGCTTTGAAACGTGTCCCTGTCGGTTTCTGAACATCGTTGAACACATTCTAAGTTGATTTCTGAATGAATCATAAGTTGATTTGTGAATGCGTGCCTAGTGTACGTGATGTCTCTGTCAGTGGAATCCTCGTCACATCTAGAAATAAACTTTCCTGCAGACAAAAGTGGCTATATGAACTGAGCAGGGTATAGCCGAACAAAAGCCAACCACTGTCTGATTATGTGGTTGATTGGGTTTACGAATGGTGAGCATTGTTACGATTACCAGCGAAATCCATAGATTCAGACCACCAGAGTGCGAATAAATGACTAACAGGAATAACAGGTAAGAAAGATTACGTATTATCTTCTCGGTGTATCCAAGAAAATGAAATTTTGACAGAAAATTTTTGGCCAGATCGCTATACTAGCAGGGGCCAGTTGTACAGTCTCCGGTTAGCAGCCTCTTTAAGGTCTGTTCTGGAAGTAGGGTGGAAAACGAGTTGTACGAACACGTGACAATGCCTAACCGGAGAATAATCACGGGATAACAAAACTGCTGATTCTGGCAGAGTTAGTGAAGTTAACTGGCGAATAAGCTTTGACATTGGCAGGAATAGATACAGAATTAGTGATGACAACATTGTTTGTTAGAATGAGGAAGGAGAAGAAACAGGGACATCACACAAATTATGGAAGAATAAGACTATTCCAAATTTATATAAAAATTTCGCACTACTACTTTTCGATCTCATGCTTGAGAAACTGGAGCATATGAATGAAGTATAAAACTATTTCCTAACGTCATGCTTTTTGCTTGTGGTAGGCCTATTAGGCATTTGATATTGGTACTTTGTGAATTATATTCCGTCGTGTTATAAAAATGACCATTTCTGCCAAAACAGTCTCGTTTATTTGGCGTGTGTTACAATTGCTGCAGTATTATAAACGCCTATTTAATTTTATCTCGCAGACAGTTGCAAAACATAGGTAATCAGGTCGAGAAACCACACCAGTCTTGGGCCTATTTGTAATTACAGCTTTTTTAGTATTAGACAACGACATTTTGATTTTTCATGTAGCAAAACGTATGACGAACATTGATGAGGTAACAGATCCTTTCGCAGAAAGGAAAGCACATCATGTAAAGCTGTACCAAGATTAGAGAGAAAAAAAACCTAGGAGCTAAGGATTTTAGAAATGTGTACTGTCTTGCTTGTCTCTCTTCTCTTTACTGGCATTATGTATCCTATACTTAATTTTATGTCACACAAAGCAGCAAGTTGTTAGTTAATAGGGAATAAATAGTGCAAATTTTCTGAAGAGTTGTTTAAAAAAAAAAAAAAAAAAAAAGAGAGAGAGAGAGAGAGAGGGGGGGGGGGGGGGCAGAATGTCAAATCGGCCGACTGGAAGCAGGAGAGGCACCATAGGACATTTTAATTTCCTCTGTCCTGAATATAGTTTGATGGCATCCAGTACAAAATATACACGTTTCAATTCCACAGGCCGAAATACAGTGACGTGTGATAGAAGAATGCTGTGTGAAGAGGTGTGGCGCTGCACTTTGGCACACTTTAGATCAGATAACATGTCTTACAATTCCTCGGACACTTATGTTTTATGTATCAGAGTCTTCAGAAAGATGTGCGCTACAAAATGAAAGTATTTTTGAAAATTCGATTGTTTTTAAATTTTTGATGTCCTATCTCAAACCCTCGAGGGACACCACTGTCTACTATTGCCCCGGATCGGAAATATCGTAGATACGGGTCTGATGCGCAGAGCAGTCTTGAGTTACAATAGGGAAGCGGGTAGTCTCCATGTGACCCATGTTTACATTTAGTGATTTTGCTGTTTCCTCTTTGTCTACTGCACTCACGTCAAATGAAAACAAAATTGATTTCTTTTGCCGGTAGCTATCATGTGAATTAAAATACATTCACATAATTACGGAAGGCAAAAATACGTTATTAGTTTCAGATTTTATTTTATTTCCACCTTTCTGGCAGTCAAGCATTAATTGCAGTGCAGAACAATGAAGTTATTTTTATCGGTTTCCTGAAGAAATTTTCTTTTATTAATCTTTTCTGCTGAGGCAGTCAATATATTTGAAACAAAGGGTTTAAATTCAAACTATTGGCTAGTTTAAACTGTTCTGTGCATTTCAAGTGTACATTTTCGTCTTCTAGCACGTCTGGCATTATGCCATAACAAGGAAGCAGACATGAGATAACAAAGTACTGGTACCCAAGGAAATTTACATCCCAAAATCACATTGAAAAACTTAATATCAGGTCGATGCCTGCTTCATTGGGAATCTGGGACTCATTTAAAAATCAGCTCTTTGATGACGAGCCACTTAGAAGAATTTATAGCCCAGATCATCACACTTTTATGTCGTTATTAAAAAATGTACTGCCACATTTGTGTGATATATCTTAAAATGTAATACATGCATAAAAGACCAACATTATATGTGAAAGCTTAGCTTCTCTTGCCGCGCATTGGCCTTAGAGACCAATATTATATGTGAAAGCTTTGTTTTTCTTGTAGCAACAGTATATATATTAATTTAAACCATTAACTTTTCCTGTTCGTGTGATCGTGCTACTTAACAGTGATGTTCCTATTGGCTGACTACACCACGTGTCCGAAGCTCTGAATATCCGCTGCCATTGGCTAGCGAGATCACGTGACATGAGCTATGACTGGCTTACAAATACGCATCGCAATCGATTTCAATGCTTCGGAAAGTAACATGCGGTGTTTGGTGGAATTCGAATTTAAACTTTCGTAATACGAAAATATGCAGCGTACATGTTACTGCACATCAAACATCTTTCCAAAAGGTGTTTCGTCTTCAAAAGTGCCAGGAAATTCTGCGCCTATATATAAAACCATAACCACTCAAAGGATTGATAAGTTATACAGTTCCGAGAGAAAATGTACTGTCAATTAAAGGGGAAAAACTATGTTTCCACCCGGGAGAAAGTGTATTTTTAACCGGGAAATCCGGGAGAAATCTGGGAATTTTTTTTCCTTGTCCACATATACACCCTGCTGGAAACATGTGGCCTGGTAGGCGGAGTCTCTTCTCAAATTGTATCAAGCAGATACATCTAGATACGACTCTGACAAGTGCTACGTACATAGGCATCCTAAATGATCACCTGCATTCATTCATGTCCATAGTGCATTCCGACAGACTAGGTCAATTCCAACAGGACAATGCAACATCTCACACATCCAGAATTGCTACAGAGTGGGTCCAGGAACACTCTTCTGAGTTTAAACACTTCTGCTGGCCACCAAACTCCCCAGACATGAACATAATTGAGCGTATCTGGGTTGCCTTGCAACGTGCTGTTCAGAAGAGATCTCCACCCCCTCTCAGGGATTTATGGACAGCCCTGCAAGATTCATGGTGTCAGCTCCCTGCAGCACTACTTCAGACATTAGTCGAGTCCACGCGTGCTCGTGGGAGTCCTACACGATATTAGGCAGGTGTACCAGTTCCTTTGCCTCTTCAGTGTATATGTTACATTGCTGTTACAGATGGGCTGTCCCGGCTCATTTGAATGTGCAGTTGAGTATCATATGAGCAGTACCTTCTCCTGATTCTGGCTACTTAAAAGTGTGGCTGTAGGCTATATCGCCACTAGCAACAAGCAGTCATATGGTACCAGAAAAAATTTTCAGGCACTCCATAGCTGACAAGTCCATGCATGGGCAGAGCAGTCTGAGTTGTACAGGGGTCTCCATGTGATCCATATTAAAATTTAGTGATTTTGCTGTTTGCTCTTCATTTACAGCTCTCATGTCAAATGAACACAAAATTAATTTCTGTGGCTGGGAGCTAACAAGTGAATTAAAATACATTCATATAATTACAGAAGGCTAAAATATGTTATTAGTTTCAGTTTTGTTATTTCTCTGTTTTGGGCAGTGAACCGTTCATCACTGTGCAGAACAATGATGTTATTTTTGTAGGCCTGCTAAAGAAATTTGGCTTTTATTATTACCTTTTCCACAGAGGAAGTCTTTTTTTTTTAACGAAGTGTTTCATTCCACACTATTGGCTAGTTCCAACTGTTTGCTGAATTTCAAGTGCATATTTTCATCTTCTGGCACATAACGGCATTATGTTATAATAAAGAACACATCATGAGATAATACAGTAGCGGTATTCCAAGAAAATTTGCATCACAAAAACCACACATAAAGGCTTAATATCAGGTTGGGACCTACTTCATTGCGAATCTGGACATACGAGTGTGCGCTTTAATCCAAATTATGCATTTTAGTATGGTTTACAAAATTCTGATGCTCTTGGAGTATCCTCTGAAATCCTGTTTCTTTTATGATGTAACATAAGATCTCTTAATGCTCTATACATGCGAACATACGGGCTTCCTATGTCATCGTAGCTACGCACGCACAGGTACGTCTGGTTTCTGGCACTCTCTGGCTACTGCTGAAATGAACCTATTTCTAATGCGTAGCAGAAAAATATTGCAAATGGTGATTTGAAAAGTGTTACTTTGAAAGTAAATTTCCTTTTACGTAAGATAAATTATGTTTCGTGTGAGAATGTGCAATAAATTTCTTAAATCACAGAGCATTTTACTCTCATTTAAAACTTAACACCTTGGGGACCAGCCACTAAAAAGAATTTCGAGCGTACTGGGACATTTGTATGATGTATCTTTAAGTGTAACACGCGCAAAAAATGCCAATATTATAAGTGAAAGCTTAACTTTTCTTGTAGCTACACCATGCATATTAATTTAAACCATTAACTTTTCCTATTTATGTGTTTGCCCTACTTAACAGTGATGTTGCTATGGGCTGACTACATCACATGCCATATGCTCTGAATAACTGCTGTCGTCAGCTGCCAAGATCACGTGACATGAGCAATGATTGGCTTACAAATTCGAATCGCAATCTCGATTTCAAAACAACTGTATTTTTTAACCGGAAAATCCTGGGAATTTTTTTCCTTGCCCTCATATACACCCTGTAAGTAGGTTCCTCATTTCAGGGCTTGATAATTAATGATAAGTAATCAAAGCCCTGATGATGGATGTGTTTCAACTGTTCCAGTCTGGATGATTAATGGGGCCATTGTTTGTAGCTGGTTCTTGAGAGTGGTGGGAGGATTGGGAGTGTCTGGAGAAATGGCATGGGAGTATGGGGGAAATGACACAGAAATCTTGTTTGCAGATTAGGTCCATGGGTAGTGCATATCTGTGAATGTCTTCATGAGCTCCTCAGCATACTGGGCAAAGGAGTTCATGTCACTGTAGTTTCAATGTCCCTGGGTGGCTGGGCTCTATGTGAGGGATTTTTTGGTGTGGGAGGAATGACAGCTGTTGAAAAGCAGGTACTGTTGGCGTTTTGTGAGTTTAATGTGGACAGAGGAATGGATGGAGCCATCAGAGAGGAGGTAGTCAATGTCCAGGAAGATGGCACACTGGATTGAGGAGGAATAGGTGAAGTGGATGGGAGAGAAGGTGTTGAGATTGTGAAGAAATGAAGACAGGGTGTCTTGGTCCTTAGTCCTAATCATTAAGATATCATCAGTGAACCTGAACCATATTAAGGGTTTGGTGTTTTGGAAGGCTAGAAAGGCCTCCTCTAGATGGCATAGGATGGTGCTATGTAGATGCCCCTGGCTGTGCTGTTGATTGGTTTGTGTATCTTTGCTTTAAAGGTGAAGTAGCTGCGAGTTAGGATAAAGTTAGTAAGTATAAAGCATTAAGAGATCTTACATTACATCATAAAAGAAACAAGAATGAGGTAGTGGGTTTGGAAAGGTTGGGAAAGGTAGTGTTCAATTGTGGTAGACCATGGGCAACTTTCCTCATTGGTGTGTAGGGTAAGTGGCTTCAACAGTGACAAGTAGGAATTTTTAATATAAATGAGTTTCTCGGTTTCAAAAAGCATTCTGCCACAAGAACAAAATTTCATGGATGAAAGGGGGTTCCCAGAGAAATTGTAATAGGTAGACTACTTTGGTACATAAAAGATAAGCCCAGTTCCTTCATTATACTTGAAATATACAGTAATTGCTAAGGCCATAGTATTGTCTCCCTGTGATCAGCCATGTAATGCTACAATTGGCTAAAGGAGAGGTTTAGGAAAGTTAGTGTGATGTATGAGGTGGAATAGTGGGTTTGGAGTTTTAAAGTAAGTGACAGCGTATCTGTGGTGACAAGAACTCCCTTTCCCAGTATGCTGAGGGTCTCACCAAGACCTTCACAGATAGGCACAATCCTCCACATCTAGTCCGCAAACAGATCTCCCATGCCATTCCCACACACCCCCAATCCTTCCATCGTTATCAAGAACCAGCAACAAAGATTTCCCCCTTTCGTCACCCGATATCAGCCCATACTGGAACAATTGAACCGCATTCTTTATCAGAACAATTGAACCACATTCTTTATCGGGGCATTGATTATCTGTCATCAATCATCATGCCCTGAAATGAGGTACATCCTACCCAGTGTCCTTCACAGCCCTCCTAAAGGGGTGTTCTGTCACCTAAACATCCTAAGTCCATTCCTGTGCCACTCCCAATCCCCATCTCTTGCCACAGGGATCATATCCATGTGAAATGCCCAGGTGCGAGGCCTACCTAATCCACCCAACCACCACTTCCTATTCCAGTCCTGTCACAGGTTTATCCTATCCCATCAGAGGCAAGGCCACTTGTGAAAGTAGCCATTTCTTATACCAGCTCTGCTCCATTCTTTGCACAGCTTTTTATATTGGTATGACTACCAACCAGTTGCCCACCAGGATGATTGCCACTGCCAAACTGTGGCCAAAAGCAAAGTAGGCCATCCTGTGGCACAACTTGCAGCTGAACATAACATGTTTCATTTCAATGGGTGCTTCACTACTTGAGTCATCTGGATCATCCCCTCCACTGCCTACCTTTCTGAACTGTACAGATGGGAGTTATCCTTACAGCGTGGTCTCTACTCTCAAAATTATCCTGGCCTCAACCTTCTATCCCCACATCCTCCATTCAACGGTTTCCACCCACTCTTTCCTATCATCTCCTCCCTATTTTCGTCCCCTAACCCTCTTTCTGTGACACCCTATGTCAATGCATCAGAACTTCTTTCACCTACTCTGCTCCTTTCTTTTTTCTGCTCCCCATTCCCGCACCCCACCCCCACTCCTTCCCTGCCCCACAGCCTCCCGACACTGCATCTATTGAAAGTGTAATCCCTGCATACTCTGCCAGACAGTGCTCTTCTCTTCCCCCACCTATAGCCTGCTATCCCTTCCCCTCCCCCGCGCCCTCTGAAGTGCTGCTTCCATTTTATATGACAGTTGCATTCCAGTCTGAGATGCCAGACATCTGTGCGATATGTGTGCTTGTCTGTGTGAGTGAATGTGTGTGTGTGTGTGTGTGTGTGTGTGTGTGTGTGTGAGAGAGAGAGAGAGAGAGAGAGAGAGAGAGAGAGAGAGAGAGAGAAAGAGAGAAAGAGAAAGAGAGAGAGAGATTCCTTTTCTGAAGAAGGTTGTGCTAAAAGCTAGTGTGTGTCTTCTCGTTGTGCCTGTTTACAACTCCATCCGGCATCTTTACCGTGAGTAGCGATCTATCTTTCCCTTATATTATCACCTCCAAATTGAGATCGTATAGTTAAATGCTTTTCTATTTCAGCCAAGTTTGGAAACAAAATGGTTTCACACAACTGTGAGCCAAATGTACCAGAAGCAATAGTACCACCGCAAAGATCAAACAGCCCAACTGAGATGGCATGTAGTACACTATCTCCTGTTGTCTCCCAGATGAAAACCAATGAAGAGGAAGAAAACTCAAGAAAACGCCGTCGATCCTCTTGTGAGAGGACTAATTCCTTAAGTTCACCTCTATTGCAACCTCCTCCCACAAAGGTGGGTATGGCATGCTTTAGGTTCCTATTCTAGGTAATAACCTTACAGTAGAAATGATGTTCCAGTTGCTGTTCAGCAAAAGAATAATTATCAGGCAATCAAAATAGTTTTTTAAAGCTTAGAATATCCTCAAACTCATAAATTTATGCTCAAAATGCCTAAAATATATTTAAACATGGATAGTCGAGCATGAAAAAGAATTATTTTAGGTTGTCTATGGTAAATAGTACTACATAATGAAACGCACCTAATTTCATGTTATAGAACCTGGGATGAAAAAATGGAAATTATTTAAGTAAAAAATTAAATAAAATAAAAAAGCACTCCTCTTTTGACATCAGATTGTTTTTGGTCTTCCATCTTACTCATTAAATGACAAAGAAATTGTGTACTGAGATCACTGTCAATGCTTTTTGAGTGTATCATTTTTATAAACATATCCAGCAACAGTTTCTCATTCACCTTTGCTTAGGTGTCTTCATAAATAACACCATGACAACATTTACATAACTTTCAGTCCCATTACATATCAGAGCACTTTAACAAGAATACATAACCAAACTTTAGAACTCAGGATTTAAAACAGCATCACTAAACCTCTGAAAAAAAAACTCACATCCCTGTTCATCAGTTGCACTGCCCATTAAGTTACAAAAGGTGGGAGTCAATCATAAGTTAGCATATTCCAGATCTTACTTGTGCAGCTGAGATATTTTCTGAACTCCCTGTTTATTTTCTGCTCTCTGCCAATGCATCCACCCTTCTTTCCCCACTCCTTTCCTTTTTTTGTTCTTTTTTCCCCACCTCCCTGTCCCACAACCTCTCGATGCTGTGCCTGTTGGCAGTCTAGTCCCTACACACTCCACCAGACAGTGTTTGTCTCTCTTCCCTCCCATAAACTACTATCCCTTCTCCTTCTGCTTCCCCACTCCCTCCAGATTGCTGCTTGCATCCCATGTGATGTTGCATTCTGGCTCGAGATGTTGGAGTTGGCAGTCTTGTGTGCATGAGGGGTGTGTGTGTGTGTGTGTGTGGTGTGTGTGTGTGTGTGTGTGTGTGTGTGTGTGTGTGTGTGTTTTACTGACAAAGGCTGTAGCTGACAGATGTATGTGAGTGTCTTTTAGTTGTGCCCGTCTGCAACTTGACGTGTCTTCTTTACAGTAAGTAAAGATACTGTTGATATTTATTCATTCAGCCACAGACAATGGAAACTGTATGGATGTTGTCAACACATAAAGACATAAAATACAGTCACAGAGATACGCAGATGTACACAATTACACACATAAATATATAAACACATTACTTGCCCTACTGAGTTATCCATTTGGACATTGTATTTCACTGTTCTATTGAAAATGTTGTAAAATGCCTCTTAATTGCAGTAATTAATCATAAGCATAATTGTCAACAAAATTTACACATCATTTTAGATAATCCGTTACAGTATTATGAAAATGCTTTTCTAACAGATAATTTTTAGAGTATTCCTGAAGGCATGTCTTTGATCTCTTGTGGTAGTTTATTGTATAATTTAATTCAATTATCTTTTGGGTTATCATAAGTGGTGGACAGATTTGGTTGCATGTTTGCAGTGGGTACTCATATGGAACAGTCAACATTCCCATAGATTTAGCCAGCCGGAGTGGCCGAGCGGTTTTAGGCGCTACAGTTTGGAACCGCGCAACCGCTACGGTCACAGGTTCGAATCCTGCCTCGGGCATGGATGTATGTGATGTCCTTAGGTTAGTTAGGTTTAAGTAGTTCTTCGTTCTAGGGGACTGATGACCTCAGAAGTTAAATCCCATAGTGCTCAGAGCCCATAGATTTAATCAACACAGTGCAGTGAGTTCTCTTGCTGCTTTTTGTCTAATTCGTACAGTCCTTTTTAGTAGCTTAAAGATTGTTTGTATGTTCTCCTCAGTTGTTCCCCAGAACAATATCCCATAACTTATCACAGACTGAACATATGCAAAATATGTTGTTCTGGTGAATCAGCTACTACAAACAGAATTTATTATTCTAAGTGCAAAGCATGCTTGAAACTATTCGTTTCTGGAGGGTAGTAACATGTTCAGTCCATTTTAGTTGTGCGTCAGCATCCATCCCTAAAAATTTTGTTTGTGATACACATTCTACAAGTTCATTTTTCACTTTTCTGCTTATTTGGAAACTAATTCTGTTTCTTACAGTTAATTTTGTACAGACTGTATTTCATCAAATTTGTGTTGTAGCCTGGTAGTTTGTTTCTGAAATATTGATTTGCAAAGTTTGCAATTTTTTGGGATAATTTTTTGTGGTACCATTGTACTGTAATTGTATGTTTACCTGTTTGTTGGATGACCAGGTATTCTACCCTCCAACCAAAATATTTTTGCTGGTGTTATTTATCAATAGTGATGTATATTTGTGTAATAGTTTCCTTTGTCTTTTATTTATTCTGCAATAATTGTAAATGCGAAAAAATAACATTTACTTGCACACTGTAAGGACCAAAGACTATGTACAAAAAACACTTTTCCTTCTTCAGTGCCTAATAGGGATTTCCAGTGTCAAAATATAGCTATAAATTTGTAGGAATGGCTAATAAGATATAGTTTTAATTTACTTTTCAGTACACAGAGATTGCTTGTATTATGAATGTAGTTAGCTTATTAATGGCAATTGCACCACAGTGTATAACCCCACTTCTACATTAAACAAAATTGGGAAGTCTACATGAAATTTATTTTTATATCATGTATTGTGGTTGTGTAAACCAAGGTTAATCTGAATTTGATTTTTGCAAAATAAATATTTTACTTGCATGGTAATTTCAGAGAGAAAAGAAGGATTTGAAGTATGAAAAATAAGCTAAATTTATTTCCTACAGGTAAAATCGGGGAGTGCAAAAAATGCTGAATTGAAATTTTTATCAGCTTATCCAAGCATGTGCCCTGGACTTTACCAAATTTTCAGTGTCTAATTTTTTTCTCCTTTAAGCCAAACACTTAAATAACAAAGGTTCACCCATGACAAGAATAGTACCACTGGAAAGGAAAGAAGGTGGAAAGAGCATTTGTTAATTTACCCAAAATGGAGAAATGGAAAAAAGAACACATTGACACCGGTGTGTCAGACCCACCATACTTGCTCCGGACACTGCGAGAGGGCTGTACAAGCAATGATCACACGCACGGCACAGCGGACACACCAGGAACCGCGGTGTTGGCCGTCGAATGGCGCTAGCTGCGCAGCATTTGTGCACCGCCGCCGTCAGTGTCAGCCAGTTTGCCGTGGCATACGGAGCTCCATCGCAGTCTTTAACACTGGTAGCATGCCGCGACAGCGTGGACGTGAACCGTATGTGCAGTTGATGGACTTTGCGCGAGGGCGTATAGTGGGCATGCGGGAGGCCGGGTGGACGTACCGCCGAATTGCTCAACACGTGGGGCGTGAGGTCTCCACAGTACATCGATGTTGTCGCCAGTGGTCGACGGAAGGTGCACGTGCCCGTCGACCTGGGACCGGACCGCAGCGACGCACAGATGCACGCCAAGACCGTAGGATCCTACGCAGTGCCGTAGGGGACCGCACCGCCACTTCCCAGCAAATTAGGGACACTGTTGCTCCTGGGGTATCGGCGAGGACCATTCGCAACCGTCTCCATGAAGCTGGGCTACGGTCCCGCACACCGTTAGGCCGTCTTCCGCTCACGCCCCAACATCATGCAGCCCGCCTCCAGTGGTGTCGCGACAGGCGTGAATGGAGGGACGAATGGAGACGTGTCGTCTTCAGCGATGAGAGTCGCTTCTGCCTTGGTGCCAATGATGGTCGTATGCATGTTTGGCGCCGTGCAGGTGAGCGCCACAATCAGGACTGCATACGACCGAGGCACACAGGGCCAACACCCGGCATCATGGTGTGGGGAGCGATCTCCTACACTGGCCGTACACCACTGGTGATCATCGAGGGGACACTGAATAGTGCACGGTACATCCAAACCGTCATCGAACCCATCGTTCTACCATTCCTAGACTGGCAAGGGAACTTGCTGTTCCAACAGGACAATGCACGTCCGCATGTATCCCGCGCCACCCAACATGCTCTAGAAGGTGTAAGTCAACTACCCTGGCCAGCAAGATCTCCGGATCTGTCCCCCATTGAGCATGTTTGGGACTGGATGAAGCGTCGTGTCACGCGGTCTGCACGTCCAGCACGAACGCTGGTCCAACTGAGGCGCCAGGTGGAAATGGCATGGCAAGCCGTTCCACAGGACTACATCCAGCATCTCTTCGATCATCTCCATGGGAGAATAGCAGCCTGCATTGCTGCGAAAGGTGGATATACACTGTACTAGTGCCGACATTGTGCATGCTCTGTTGCCTGTGTCTATGTGCCTGTGGTTCTGTCAGTGTGATCATGTGATGTATCTGACCCCAGGAATGTGTCAATAAAGTTTCCCCTTCCTGGGACAATGAATTCACGGTGTTCTTATTTCAATTTCCAGGAGTGTATATATAAAACCAAACCAAATCAGATCAGTATGAAATATAGGAAGGAAACTGAATGGTATTGACGATGAGAGTCAGAACAGGAAGTGTGCTTGAATAGCCTCATGGTATGGTGGCTGCTTGTGAATATTATGTACTCTAGGTTCGAGTCCTGGTCTAGCACAAATTCTAAATTTCAGCTTCAAGTACACATCAACACACTTACTGTTATAGGCAAGTGTTCTCGTGAGAGTCCATGATTCGTATGTGTATCAAAATGTTAGTGGCTTAATCTTAATTGACTTGGCCTTCTCCTGCTAATAATATTTCTTAAGTTTCTGTGAGGTTTACATTACATTGCCTTTATGTGTGCATTATTAATGTACATTTCTTAATACACATTGTCCTATTAATGTTGTTTTTGTTATGATATAGGTTTCTGCAGTCGCACAGTCACCATCATCAGCACTTCCTCAGCCAAAGCTGCCAGTGGACGCGTGCACACGACAAAACCATCATACACAAGAGCAATCACTGCCACAGAAACTGCAACAACCAATTTTATTACTGCAGTCTCCCACCCACCAACAGTTACCAAAAGTGCAACTGCAGCAATCGCTGCCATGTGTGACGCAGCAGCAGCAGCAGCAGCAACAACAACACCAGCAGCAGCAGCAGCAGCAGCAGCAGCAGCAGTCACAGTCACTACTGCATTTGCAATCACAACAACCTCCACCTCCAGCCTCACCAGTACTACAGCGGCAGCACCAGCAGCAGCCGCAGCCACATGAACTAAAACAACCAACACAGGAGCAGAAGCAACAATCTCAGCAGCAAAACCACCATCACCATCACCACCACCATCACCACCACCACCAGCAGCAGCAGCAGCAGCTACAACAACAACAACAACAAAAAGAACATCAGCTGCATTCACAACAGCTGCCATCACAACCACAACCATTGCAGCAGCAGCAGCAACAACAACGTAGCCAAAAAGTACAGCAGATGTCACAGACATCATGCATTCCCAAGACTGAATCGTACCCAGCTAGTATACCTCCTGTCAAAATCACGTTAACTGCAGCATCCAGCCGGGCACCTGTGACGACAGTAACAACTTCTGCAGTTTCTGCTCCTCCATCAACTCAAAAGGTTCGCACAATCTTTACTTCTTACATTTCAGATGATTTTGTTTTAAAACTTTAGAATTTGATATTTGTATGAATTCAAGTTGAAGCTTTGGTAGTATATTATTTGTTAATTATTTATTTAAATTTACGGTATGTTGAGACCAAACATTTGTTATTCCCAACCTATAAACAGTGGCCTGGTGCACAACAAATATAGTCAGAAATAACTTATACTTATGCTTTTCCAGTTATAACGTTCTCTCCCAGAAAACGTGACCTGTAAAAGAAGAAAATGCAGAGAAAATACAAGTCTAAGTAACTTATAATGTTTATCTTTATATATGCTGCTCTAAGAGCACGTTGCAGATTAACATCTCATTGAAAATAAAATAATATATGTCAAAAATTGTTGCAATGGATTCATCACAAAGTGTATTTTTTTTCTTCAGTTAATGATTCATTTGATACATAAACAGCTATAATGTTAGCTATCACTTCTGAAAACATTTACTGAATGTAAAAAAAAAAAACAGCAGAGGGTGGGGGTGGACCACAGCTCATGTTGTGTCAACACTGTCAGATCATATAAGTGAGTGGTATTTTGATTTGACCCCAGTTTGGCTTGCATTATTGTGGTTTACAGGCAGTTGCCTGCACTCATATTGGGACTGGTGGGCTGGATAAGCTTTCCTGCATCAGGAAAATAAGAACATGAAAAACCATGTTTACATTGGAACCCTAATATCCAGATATATCTCAACATTCATACATTGAACTGTACATTTAATCAAATGACACACACACACACACACAAACACACAGTGATATCTGTACAAAGAAAAGGTCAAATTGTAGTCATAATCAGCATTGTATTATGATGTACAGCATGTTCTCTTTAATGCTAAAGAAAACCTCAGTTTTTGCATACATTGTAGCTGGAAGAATAGTACAGTCGAAAAGTTCTTTCATCTTCCCCTTTTTTGGGCTAATATCACTGTAGCCATAAGCACGCTGAAACTGTCCAAGTGACAAAAGTGAACTTAGTCATATTTTCAATAAGTGGGAGGAGTAACCACTGTTCCTAGGTTTTACCAACAAAGTAATTACTGGCCAGCAGAACTAACAGTTGCCTGTGCACGCTGAAACTGTCCAAGTGACAAAAGTGAACTTAGTCATATTTTCAATAAGTGGGAGGAGTAACCACTGTTCCTAGGTTTTACCAACAAAGTAATTACTGGCCAGCAGAACTAACAGTTGCCTGGTGCCAAATTCTACAATTATAAATTGTTACAGCTCATGCTAAACGGTAAAGCATGTCATGCTGTGAACTAATAAAGTTTGGGAGTTCGGGTGGAACAAAATTTCTAGGTTGTAAGAAATTAATTAAATAATTAAAAGTTGTGTTGGGTATTTGTTTGATTCATCAGTAACAGTGGCAACTGATTATATGTGCCAGAATTTCTCTCATTAATATTGTGAATCTGCATGAGAGAGAGATCCTCTCATCTGCCTAGCAAATCATCTGACATGGCTCTTGTGTTAACTTTGTTTGATTCATTTCAACTGATCCTATCAGTGTTCAGTTCTGAACGAATTTTTTACCCTGCAGTTTTGAGATCTGTGTCTACTTTATCAACATTTCTCCTTTCTTTCTAAGGTGTTAACTTTTCTGTCTCATCTACAAAATTTCTGTGCTGTATTACAAATCTTTGTATAATTTTGATATCAGTATCAAACACACCTACTCCTGCATGATCAGTCCATTCCTTTACATTGGTACTAACACACTTTTGTTCAAGCTCTTTAAATCCGACCTCATCCAACAGTTTTGTATCTTGTTGGGAATATCTTTGCAAACTGTCGGAACTTCTTTAAAGTTTTTTGCTAATTTATCGTGCACAGTTTGCAGATCATCTTTATTCCCAGTTAGCTCATCTAATGTAGCTGCAGTTTTGTTTTGTTTCTCTAACATTTGCGAAAATTTCTGCTTGAATTTTTGATCAATATTCGTAAATTTTTGATTGAGATTTGTAAATTTTTGATTGAATTTTGATCAACATTTGTAAATTTTTGTGAAATGTTTCTAACATATCCTTCAGAAAATGCATCACCCCATGCATGCTATTTGTATCAGCTGAGGCAATGTTGTCTAATATTATGTTGCTGCTTGGCTCATAAACATTCCATATTTGCACAACACCAGACTGTCTGAAATTTCGTGTCATCCTGCAATATCCCTTTCATAACTGTTGTGGGAAAAAATGCTTTCAGGTGTGGTAATTCATCCACTGTCTGCATTGGAATATTACCTAGCAAAATTCTCTCATTTATGTTCTCTGTCAAACTCATATCATGACTGCCATTAATGGTGTCATTATTCTGATGATGTGCTGTGTTTACTGTTTGCATCGGCACATCGATATTTACTGTTAGTTCATGTTCTCTTGGGCCAACAGCATAGTACATGTCAGTATAAGACAAAATGAAAATTAATGCTCCAAAACTAGCTGCAATAAGGCAAAAGATTTTTAATATTTTACACCATTTTATTTCCATTGTCAAGCGACATCTAGTTGGAAGTAACAAGCCTATAGCATCTGTAGTAAATTTTTTCTGTCATGTCTTGGTAATTGTAATACTTTTTGTAGTTATGAAATGTAAAAATATATGTTTTTGTCAGATACTTTGACAGTTCTATTTTGACATTTCTTTACTGTCAAAATATCTGACAGAAACTTAAATTTTTGTGTTTCATAACTACAAAAAGTATTATACTTACCAAGACATGACAGGAAAAATTTACTGTAGATGCAATATGGTCATCACTTTCAGCCAGACGTCACTTGATTATGGCAATAAGCTCAAACAGACTTGTCGTGTAAAATAAATATTATTTTATTGCAGCTAGTTTTGGAGCATTCATTTTCATCTACTATTAGGTTGGTGCATAAGCTCATAGTGTTTTTGTTTCACATTTTGATGTTCCAGTTGCAGAATAGGTTTAATTATTGATTTTCTTTTTTGCTTGTAGTTCACTATAGCTATTCGAGTTTACGTTGTGTCATTTTGTCATTTGGAGATAGTGAGTAGAGCTGTGGATGCTAGAAAGTGTAGTAGTGCCAAGTGGAGAAATCGGAACATTTGCAACACATTCTTCTGTTTGAGTTCCATAGAAGGGAGACAGCAGTGGGGGCAGCCAGAAACATTTCAGCTGTGCATGGGAACAATAGTTTCTCATTTTAAGAAGAATCATTTTGCATTTGTGACTCTCCACGTTCAGTAAGACTTTCAGGCTTTGATGAAGATCATTTAAACACATTAATTCACACTGATCAACATCATTGTACTTGAGAACTAGAACATGTGGTGAATTGTGATAACTCCGTCATCATACAACATTTTCAAGCAATCAAGAAGGTTCAAAAATTGGGTGTATGGGTACTGCATGCTCTAAGACAAATTCACAAAAATCAGTGGATGCCTAGATGTGCATCCCTCCTTGCCTGTCATCAATTGGCTCATGAACAATGCCTACCATTCCTATTCTGCATCGTTACTGACGATGAGAAATTGTGTCTTTATGCTAACATAAGGAAAAGAAAGGTATGGTTGAGCTCAAACAAAGCAGCAACTCCCTGTACAATGTCCTATGCCCATTCACAAGAGATTATGTTATGCGCCTATTGGAACAGCAACAGTGTGGCATACTACAAATTGCTTCCCCAAGTTGTTACCATCACTGCTGACATTTATTGTCAACAACTAAGATGTCTTGCAGATGCAATCCAAGAACAATGACCAGGAAGACTGTATGAAGTGATGCTAGTCCATGATAACACCTGTCTACATTCTGCTAGACTGACAAAAAACAATATATATACATTGAGTTGGGAAGTTATTCTGCACCCACCTTGTTCACCTGATCTTGCACCTGCAGGTTTTCACCTTTTCTGCCCTCTGTTGAACGGCCTTCAAGGGGCATCCCTTTCAGATGAAAATGTGCTCCAAACATGACTTGAGGAGTTCTTCTTCACGTCAGAACCATGCCATTTCTACAGTTGCAGAATCGAAAAGTTACCCAAGCATTTACAGACTGTTGTAAATAGTGAATATATTATTGAAGACTAAAGCCTCATTTATATGTAACTGTTGTGTTTACTAAACTTACAGAAAATGCTATGAACTTATGCACCATCCTAATATTTTGTGAGTCTGGTTATTTAAAATATTTGCATTAATTTGTTCACTTTTTGTTAGCTCCATTTTTAGTGGCTGAACAGATGTTCAACCGTGAAAATATTACTGAGAGTTGTAATTATTCTTTATATACTGGAAAATTTTTAGTGTGCATTTGTGCACATCAATATGGCTGCTACTTTCTACAGGAATGTTTCGTGTAGCACAAGATTGCCAACATGGAATACTATGTTTTATTGAAAGTTGCTACTGGAAAAACTACATTTAATTGCACATTGTTTGACTGACTACAGGCGAATAAATATCAAGCCTTCGTCTTAGCTTGTGTGATGGCGTCTTATTGATTTGCCATTTCAGATATGACTTATTCTTTGTATTATAATTTTGCAAATACCTTATTTCCCTCTTATACTCCTTTCTCGTATTTCACTTCTCTTTTTAGCATGCAACCAGAAAGAAAATTTACATCCATTATTACATAAATGATCAGTCTTTTTACACATATATAGAAGTATGTGACTATTGTTCCAGGCACAGTCCCTGTGAGGTCGCCACATATAATAATAAAATAACAAATAGGGTTGTGGATGACCTTACAAGGAAAGACATTGTATATAAAAGGAAACCATGCACTATTAATTGGAATGTTATTTTTACATAATATTACGAGGCTGTGGTGAGTCAAAAGTGTCCGTAAATTCTGTAAAGTTCAACTTTTTTACCTTTTAGTTTCTTGTGATCCTTGTAAGGTCTGTAAGGTCACCACTCTTTTCACTTGTTATTCTCATGTTAGCCATAATGGAGCTGAATCGGACATTAATATTGCTAAGTCTCCGTGGTTTAGAACTGACCCTGATTGCAGCATTCTATGATGAATTAATTCATAAAACACTTATACATTTTATACTGAATATTTTGCATGTAGATTACACAAAAATACTGCTCCATTTTCTTGGACAAAACAAGAGGTTTGTACAGCGCAAACATTCATAAGTACGAGAGAAGAGACTATCTAGAAATGGTAACAGAAAAAGAATGTAAAGATTCATTTTTTTGTTTTCTGGTAATGACTCTGACAATTTCAGTAATTATACTATGTTTCTTACATAAAATCATGGTTATGGTTCGTGAATAAATATGTGCGTCCCCAAATTTTTAGAATGATAATTTTTTCCCACAAAATTTTTATCACATACTAACCTGTTGGCGTTCTTGCAAAAACTTTATATATCTTTGCAAAGGTACAATCCCGGTATTTATTCCTAAATTGGGTTGACCTGAAAGATGACATTCAGGGTGTGGGATGTTAATTATCGTGAATGGCCCTGCATACAGTACTTGCCACTTATGGTTTGAAAGATTTAGGGAGCATGCATAAGAGTACCTCCTCTCCAACTTGAAAAGGGCAGAAGCACCCTAATCTTTTATCGTGCATTTGTCTTCTCTTTTATGCCCATGTGTTACGGCTTGTTTACGTGTGCCTGACCTTTTCTTCTAACAATATTTTATTTTGGAGTGCTTTTGGGAGTGGCTTGACCCATTTGTCAATCTCAGTCTTCCCAAACATCAGATCAGTCAGTGTGAATCCCGTGGAGGTGTCTGAAAGAATGTTTACTACATGCTGAAGTGGCTCTGAGCACTATGGGACTCAACTTCTGAGGTCATTAATCCCCTAGAACTTAGAACTAGTTAAACCTAGCTAACCTAAGGACATCACACACATCCATGCCCGAGGCAGGATTCGAACCTGCGACCGTAGCGGTCTCGCGGTTCCAGACTGCAGCGCCTACATGCTGAAGTGGTTCGAAATATTCTGTCTAGCTGGTGAGGAGCATATGTCCTAATTAACCTGTTAAATTCATTAAATACTCAATTGCTGGACGTGCTTATGGGTGGAAGTGTGAAACTGGAATGTATTTTATCGGTTGTTCTTTCAAAAAATCACTCCACTTGCTGCTTGTAAAGTTGGAAATGTTATCAGTTAATATTGCTAGTGGTTTCCCAAATTTCAGTAAATAATTATTTGTAAATCTGCTGATAATAGGTGTGGAAGTCATTGCTTTAACCATGTATGTGTGAAGGTACCTAGTAACAATATTAAGTAATGCAGTTATATGTTTTACCCCACCCCTAGCTTGTGGTAGGGGCCAGATGCGCCCAGGGATACCAAGTTTAGTGATTTAGTAGGAATAATTGGATGTAGTTCTGTTAAACTTGGTAGATTTGGGTGTTTCACCTTTTGAAAATGGCACATTTTCTTATGACTCATTGTACTGTTCATCAGACACTAGGAAAATAGGATTATGAAATGATTTTGTATGTGCACTTTGATATGCCATAGCACCATACTATGGTGGCAACCAGTGGGTCGTCCACATAAAATGCATACTGTAGGACAATGCCACGCAGTAAAATGTCATGACAGACCACTTGAGAAAGTCTGATCTGTATTGTTCTTAGCCATGAAAGCTGGAAAATGACTTGGAGAATGAGCACAATAGAATATTTGAATGGGATGAATCTTAAAAATTGTATGAAATCTCAATATAAATGGTCAAAACATGGTAAATGAGTATCGTGCACACTGTGATTTAACTTAAAATTAGTGAAAGGAATGTAAAACAAAATCACCGAAACGTCACTAAGTGAGATAAATCGTCACTATCCTTAATCGAAATGAGTAGCTGTGAGACTTTGGGAGTATTGTGGTTATCCAACTACTGCTGCTTCTTTTTTTTTTTTTTATGGCCATCATCCTTTTGAGTATGGGTATATCAATAAATGATTTTAAGTAATATGTAAAATGTAGCTCAGTAAAGTAGAATTACAACAAATATACTCTTTTAAACGGTCAAAAATACAATTTTATCACAGTTATCAATTATTCTGAATGCTTCAAAAATATGTAACAGTCATGTGTATGTAGTCTGAAACAGTGCTATTATTTTAAATTCAAAACTGGGAATTGGTACTTTTGCCTCAAAAAAGACAATGCAATTGCAGGGTCCCTATAGCAATTGCTATATGGAGAAACCACCTATGAAAACACACACTCTCAAGCTAGCCACTATGTTTATATTGTTTTCTGTAATTGATCGTCCCCTTGATCGCACTCCTGGACAAATAATCAGCACCGAATGAGCACCATTATGACATTTACAGACTATATACAGATAGTTAAGATTCTGTATCCAACTGACAGTCCAGTACTGTGCTAATGAAAGGCTGAAGGAGAGAGTGATTATATACATGGGATATATAAAGCAAAGGAACTTGAAGACAATATTATGGGAAAGGAAGTAGATGAAAATGAGATGGAACATATGACACTGCAAGAAGATTGGTTGGTTGGTTTAAGGGGAGGACATCTGAACAGTACAACTGAAGACTGAAAGGTCAAGACAAAATAAGGCTTGTGGAGTTGATATTCCCTCAGAATTGTTAAGATCTTTGTGAGAACCTGGTACGCAAGATATGAGGCAGGCAAACCACCCACTGACCTTAGATAGAATGTAATAACCCCAGTTGCAAAGCAGGCATCAGTTTAATAAAAAATGGTTGGAAAATACTGACACTAATTATTTACAGAAGAACTGAAAAATTAGTAAAATTGTACCTTATGTTATATCGGTAGGGGTTCCTGAGAAATGTAGGAACACACGAGACAATACTGAGCCTACTATTTAGCCTAGAGATAGGTTGAAGAAAGGCAGACCTGTTTTATAACATTTGTAAGTTTCAATAAAGTTTTTGACAATGTGGACTGGATTACACTCTTTGAAATTATGAAGTTATCGGGGAAAAAGAGGCTATTTACAACTTGTACAGAAACCAGACGGCACTGACAAGAGTCGAAGGCTGTGAGCAATGGTGGAGAAGAGAGTGGGGCTTGTTATCTATCCCAGATGTTATTCAGTCTGTACATTGAGCAAGTTGTCAACGAAGCCAAGGAGAGATTCAGGAAGGGAATTAAATTTGGGTAAGTGTGTGTGTGTGTCTGTGAGAGAGAGAGAGAGAGAGAGAGAGAGAGAGAGAGAGAGTGGGGGGTGGGGGCTATTTTGACAGCAAATTAGCTGTCGATGGTCTAAGTAGAGGGCGTATAAAATGCAGAGTGGCAAGAACAAGAAGAGCATTTCTGAAGAACAGAAATTAGTTAACACGGAATATCAGCTTAAGTTTTGAGAAGTAACATTATATGAAAGCGAAGCATGGACGCTGAACAATAGGGACAATAAGAAAATATAAGCTTTTGAAATGTGGTGGCACAGAAGAATGCTAAAGATTAGATGGATAGACGGGATAACAAATGAAGAGATACTGAATGGATTTGTGGAGAAAAGAAACTTATGCCACATCTTGATTAAAAGAAGGAATAGGTTGATAGGACAAATCCTAGGACATCAAGGAATAGCTAATTTAGCAAAATATCGAAGCATTGGGCATTAAACTTGAAGAGGACACCAAGGCTTGAATACAACAAAGAGGTTCAAATGGGTGCAGGTTGCCATAGTTATGCAGAGGCAGAGACTTGCTCAAGACCCGCTAATGCAGTGAACTGCTTTAAACCAGTGTCCAGAATGAAGAGCACAGCAACCTCCTCCCAACTTCTTTATGTTTTCTTTCATTTCTTTTAACCATTTGTTCTTGAACATGTGTGTGTTCTTTAAATCTATGACACTAATATCCAGGAATAGTGGCAAATTCCCATCTGGTAATGCTGATTTCTCTCTATACCATTTCAGGCAAACCTATGTTTCTCGTGTTTGTAGACTTAGAGAGAAAGCTTTTGACAATTTTGACTGGAATACTCTCTTTCAAATTCTGAAGGTGGCAGGGGTAAAATACAGGAAGCGAAAGGCTATTTACAGTTTGTACAGAAACCAGATGGCAGTTATAAGAGTCGAGGAGCATGAAAGGGAAGCAGTGGTTGGGAAGGAAGTGAGACAGAGTTGTAGCCTATCCCCAATGTTATTCAATCTGTATATTGAGCAATCAGTAAAGGAAACAAAAGAAAAATTCGGAGTAGGAATTAAAATCCATGGAGAAGAAATAAAACTTTGAGATTTTCCGATGACATTGTAATTCTGTCAGAGACAGCAAAGGACCTGTAAGAGGAGCTGAGCAGAATGGACAGTGTCTTAAAAGGAGGATATAAGATAAACATCAACAAAAGCAAAACAAAGAAAATGGACTGTAATCGAATTAAATCAGGTGATGCTCTGGGAATTAGATTAGGAAATGAGACACTGAAAGTAGTAAAGGAGTTTTGCAATTTGGGGAACAAAATAACTGATGATGGTCGAAGTAGAGAAAATATAAAATGTAGACTGGCAATGGCAAGGAAAGCGTTTCTGAAGAAGAGAAATTTGTTAACATCGAGTATAGATTTAAGTGTCAGGAAGCCGTTTCTGAAAGTGTTTGTATGGAATGTAGCCATGTATGGAAGTGAAACGTGGACAATAAATAGTTTGCACAAGAAGAGAATAGAAGCTTTCAAAATGTGGTGCTACAGAAGAATGCTGAAGATTAGATGGGTAGATCACATAACTAATGAGGTGGTATTGAATAGAATTGGAGAGAGGAGAAATTTGTGGCGCATCTTGACTAGAAGAAGACAGATCAGAATATTAAGGATACAGAAATCTAAAAGGAAGTGAAGAAAGGAATAGTTACTATGAAGAAATGCTGAAACTAGATATTTTCCTACACCCCTCTTCCATCCCTTTCAATCTTTCGGTCTGACTACAAAAGCTTGCAAATTTTAATACTTTTATCTGCGTGATCTCTTGCTGCCACTTACTAATGACTCTGTTGCTGGTAGAATGTTAAATTCTTAATTTTCATTTAGTTCCTTTGGGTAAAACTCATCTTTCCCATCTTTTATATCAAACCTGTGTCTTTTTAAGTTTTTTGATGATTTTGTTTTTCAGTCTGCTCAGTTTTTGAAAAAATCATTAATCTTTATTTGCACGTACCATCATGAAAACACTGTCAACATATTTCTTGGCTGGCACAACACAAAACTATGAATGTTTCTTACCACCAGGTGCAGCAAGCCTAATTTCAACTGTGCAGTCCCCAACAATTAGTCTTTCCTTCTCATCCCATCCAGTAAGTCTCATCTGACCCACAGATCAGACAACTTTTCCGAACCCTACCCTTTTTCCTAAACCTCACCCCTCTTCCTTCTGCTTCAGCTCTTCAGCCAGAAGAAGGAGCCACTGATTCCAGAAGCTTGCTAACGTAAATACTTTTTATGTATATGTTCAGCTGCTGCTTAGTGAGTAGATTTTTTTATCTATCCCATTACATTATATTTTCAAAAATAAAACAATTGTAGTCTATCACATAGGTTACAGCTGATGCTGTTTGAATAACTTGAAGATGACCATGACTGAAATATAATCATAAATTGAGGATACGAAAGCAGCACAGTAAGTCACATATGACAGGTTGAAATTTTTTTGTTAACAGGAAAATAATAAACTTCTTCAGAACTCGTAACCATGTATCATTAATCTGAGACCAGTTTTAATTTTATTTCATTTTATCATCATGGTAGAACTGCCACCTATTACAGATTGTCCAGAATTGTATGGCTTTATCGCCTCAATTACGAAGTTACTAAGAAATTACAGTAATAGACATATTCCAATTTGATGTTTAAAAAAAAATCAGAAATAGTACTGTTTACATTTTACAAATCATACGTTACTAAAATATTTTATACAAGGTGTACAACTTTGTTTCTGCCATTTGCCGATAGGTGGCAACAACGGTAAGTAGCAGTTGAAAGAAACAGATTGCAGACATCAGGCACTTAGCATGGACCTCGGCCAACATAACCTCATACAAACATTAGTTGATTTGTGTCTGCATCATAAAGTTGTTCTTGATTGATAATGTCAGTTTAAGAGCCTAATTGTCGTCATTTGCGGGAGGTGTTACTGTTTTGTTTCAGTATGAAGAAAACAGTGGCTGAGTCATCGAATGCTCTCAGGTATGTATGGTAAGGATGCTATTAGTGAAAGAATGTGTCGTGAGTGGTTTCAACACTTCAAGAATGCTGATTTTAACGTCGTAGACCAGCATAGTGGTGGAGGAGATAATGTTTTCGAAGATGCAGAATTGGAGACTTTGCTGAGTGAAGACTCGTGTCAAACTCAAGAAGAATTGGCACCATTAATGGGAGTGACACAGCAAGCCTTTTCAAAATGTCTTAAGGCTATGGGCATGATTCAGAAAGAAGGAACTTGGGTCCCGTGTGAGCTGAAACCAAGAGACGTTGAACGGCATTTGTGTGTTTGTGAACAGTTGCTTCAGAGGGCATAACGGAAGGGATTTCTGCATCGCATTGTGACCAGGGATGAAAAATGGGTTCATTACGATAACCCTAAATGCACAAAATCATGGGGATATCCCAGCCATGCTTCCATGTTGACGGCCAAACCGAATATTCGCGGCTCCAAGATCTTGCTCTGCATTTGGTGGGACCAGCTTGCCGTCATGCACTATGAGGTGTTAAAACCAAGTGAAACAATCACAGGTGCTCATTATCGAATGCAATTAATGCGTTTGAGCAGAGCATTAAAAGACAAACGGCTGCAATAAAGCAAGGGGCACAATAAGGTGATTTTGCAGCATGACAACGCTTGACCCCACATTGCAAAAGAGGTCAAAATGTAATTGGAAATGTAATTGGAAAGTCCTATCCCACCCGCTGTATTCTCCAGACAGTGCTCCCTCTGACTATCACCTGTTTAGATCAATGGCACATGGCCTGGCTGACCAACACTTCCGATCTTATGAAGAAGTCACAAATTGGATCGATTCGTGGATCAGTTCAAAAGATGAACAATTTTTTCGATGTGGGATTCATACACTGCCCGAAAGATGGGAGAAAGTGGCCAGCAATGGAAAATATTTTGAATGATACATGTGTAACCAATTTGTTTCATTAAAGCCTTAAATGTTGGGGGGAAAAACAGTGGAAGCAAAGTTGTACACCTTGTAGATACTCAGGTATTCCTTCATGAGTACGTAGTAAACCTGCCTACAAATGATGTAATCACCAGAGCTTACATACTCAGAGGTGACAAAATGTTTCGTTATGCACGTAACACCAAAAAGGATCTTCTTTATTTAGGGGGTGTCTGAAATGTAGCAGTTAAAGGCCTAAATCAGACTTCTAATTTAAAATTTTCTTGATGAGGCCTCTCGAACCACCCTCTCTCCTTGACTTGATTGTCGTGAATGTTTCAAGACTTCAATGTAAAGTGTTTGGTTCACTGTCTGGCCTGGAGGAACATACTTGTGATGAACTAACCCCTATCAAAGAATGCGATCAACATTGTCTTTGTTTTTGAAGATTGTCATTTTACTTTTTTCGAGGCTGGTGATTCAGGACTTCACCATTCAGCACGTTCACGCTTTGTGTGAGGGTCATGCTGGCAGCATCATCTTTCATCCCCAGCAATAATTTTTGACAGAAATGAGGAATCATGTCTGGATCTGTTCACTAGTTCAGCAGAAATTCTTCATGTTTTCTTTTGCTGTTTATCTGTTAGTGAGTGAGGGGCGAGTTTTGCATTAAATTTCTGTTTCACTAAGTCTTCGCACAACATCTTATAACCCACATCATGATTCAAATAAAATTCTGACATTGCACGCACAGTTACATGAAGGTCTTGCAATAACTGCCTTACATGCTTCATGTTTGCATCGGTATGTGCTGTAGATAGGCGACCAGCTCCGGGACTGTCTTGCACTGAATCTCTGCTTTTACGAAACCTTTTGTGCACTCGAAAACATTACTTCTTGAAAGTGGCTTGCCTGGATATGCTTGCATAATCATTGTCCATGTTTCACTAGGGGTTTTCCCGTACTTAACACAGAACTTAATGTTCACTATTTTGCCACAGTCAGCATCCATTATGTCACTATAACTAATGTGCCCAGAGCCCAGTGTGTTGCTAAGCACAACATTGACACCTAGTGAGTTTTTGCGGAAAAATGGCCAAGGTGATTTTGTGGATGCACACATACCAGTTAATATAAAAACATAATTTGTTCATTTTTAGTATTGCAACCTCAGAAATTAAAAAAAAAACTGTCCTGGGACTTTTCTGACAAAGGGAGTACATCTTGATGAGCAGACAGTGATTTGAATCTTCACCTTCCCAAAGATAAGTCCTGTGTTTTAATCATTGTGACACCTCTCTTGATGGTACTGCTGCCAGTAAATGAAGTTCTTGGCTGGTGCGCAGACTCTCAGTAGAGTAAGTGGTCATTAATTCACCAGAATTACTACACTTTGTGAACTGTCACAAGTTCTTAACTCTCTGAGATGATAGAAAAAAGTTTGCTTATTAAATTTTCTTGAACACTGGCAGTTTCTTATTATTTCATGTCTATATGATTATTTAACAGATTATGTGATGTACATCTGTACTCCCAGAAGGGACATTTACAAGAATGATGTGGCTCATAACCGAGAATGGTATCAATGTGTTGCTCTCCTGTGGCTATAATAGGTATTTTCGTGGCTCATCTGTGAATCTGTCATTGATTATAGTTATTCTACATAAATGTATGTTGTACACCGCTTACCTAATTTGCAATATTGTTTGTGTGTGATTCACATTTATTTAGTTATTTATGGAAGTACACATATGCAATAACTTTACGATTTTGTAGTTGGAACATGTAGACTGCAGGTGTTAAAGAGAGTAGACTTACTTACGTGTGTAACACAGTCTTCCTTTTCATTGTGTTATTTTTAAAATGGAAGAGTCGCATGTGCTGTTGAGTAGATGTAATCCCAGTATCTAACAGGTACATGACACTTTTTGATGCTAAATAGACAAAATCAACAGTACTTGGTTAACCTGTTAACATAGGTGTATACATCCCATTGTCTTGCAACATGCAAGTCCGATGCAGAAGAAAATCAGGGTTCAATAACACAAAAAAGTTGTAAGTTGTGTGCCAAACGTGTCATTAGAAAATTCTCTTGTAGCCCAGAAAGGTCAAGATTAAGTAGAATGTGGTAAGCAGTCTATAGTAAACAAAGGAAATATGTTGAATGATAAGATATGACATATTTCACTTCACTACAAGAGTACACTGTCATTTTTGTAGCTCACAATAATGAAGTCAGTCATTATAATAATAGATTTGCATGAACTTTATTATTAGTTTGTAATCAGGCAGTCATCCATGTTGAACTGGAATTCTGCAGTCAGTATTACATATAGGATTACATTTATTCTAAGTGAAACTACTCTTCACACACTACATTTTTCTCAGTTGCCTCCCACCTTTTCTCAGTTGCCTCCCAGTTATCATCACCCTTTCAATCAATTATCATCATGCTCCTAACTAAAAGGGGTGGGGGACAGTGTTAGTCACAGAAATCCAGCAGACAGTTGAAAAATGCTTTCTATAAAAGATTCTGAACTTCTTTTACTACATTTATGTTCCACTAGGAGATGTTCAAATTGCAGTCTAACCATCTTAATAAAATTTCTGTATTGCTTTCCCCAAAACATCAATGAAATGCAGGAGTTATTCATTCAATGAGGTTAGAGGCAATTGCATCCTCACACATAGATTGAGATTCCCAAATATTTAGCTTTAAGGGAGAAAAATTCAAAATAAGAGAAAGTAATGGTAAAAGTGTTTTGATACTGTGTCTACCATTCCACCACTTTAGTGATATGGAAACAGATTCAAAGAGTGACAGCAATGTTATTTGCTTGACTCATTGTTCCTTCATCAGCAACAGTAAACCGAGGGATTGAAACAGTCATGTCAGATCATGATGACCATTAGCCTTCTATCAGAAATAAATACCTGCCATGGCAGGCAGCTTAGCAGATCTTATTTTGTTATTGAGGCTATATGTATGCAGTCTCAAATATATTTATTATCTTGCTTCTGGACCTGTGCTGATTAATCTCTCTCTCTCTCTCTCTCTCTCTCTCTCTCTCTCTCTCTTTGTGTGTGTGTGTGTGTGTGTGTGTGTGTGTGTGTGTGTGTGTGTGTTTAAGTGCCGCACTACAACACTTAATTAACGATAATAGCCTCATGTGTTGTTAGTACATCATGGATGCAAAATGTATTGAATTGTGGTAGCAGCAGCAGGAGACGCTGCAACAGCTGTAATAAAAGCAAACTCAGTGACAGTTCAAAGTACCATAGAAACAGCAGGAGTCCTTCTACTGGTCACAGAGGAACCAGTGCTCCCAATCTCACATCCTCAAGCTCCTATCAAGGCACATTGGTGCCTCAAGGGTAAAGGTATTGGCAAGGTGTCATTGGCATTGGCACTAACGTGAGACGTATAGTTTGACCTACCAAATATGGGTGTGAAACCATTCGTATCAGGTGCAACATTTCTCCCTGTGGCCCACTCCCAGTTACTCATGTGAATGCAGCCACTTGTACTTCACAGATTTGTTCAAGGGGGATATGGGGTTATGTGATATGAATTTTTCATGTGATTTCCCATAGGTTACCCACATGTGATCAACAACATGAACAAGCACACTTTATGAACTAGAAGCTATCTTCACTGTTATATCCAATAACAGCCCACAAATCACCTTAGAAAGGTTTGACCACTTCTTATCTTCATTCCACATCAAACCCAGAAATAGAACAGTTCATCACAAGATTCAAGGCCTAAATGAACAAAATGACATTTGACGAAGCTTCGTTTCTTTGTATATATATGTGACCAAAACTCAGTTAAGAGGCTGAATTAGCACAGACACTATACTCTTTACAATCTCCTGCAGATAATTCAGGAAACTGATTCACCAGAGCCACTACTGGACCGCTAGTCTGGGCTTCCATATACAGCGACACATGATGGTGGATTCAAAATGTCGTCATTAGTCATAAAGAATGTTGTTATTGAAGTAGTGGTAGGACAAGAGGAGTTTGTGCAACATTGCAATCATCTGAGATCATGACAGCTAAATGATCAGTGCCCCCAATACGACCTTGTCAAGGCCCAAGTAACCATCCAAGGCCTCCAAAATTTCTGATAATGTCTTACGTTTGTCCCAGGTCAAGACCACAGCATTCCAGAATTCAACACATTACCTACTGAAGCGCTTCACATCTCCCTCAGTAAAGAATGGGTACAACCTCCACCCATGCTATAGGTCAATTACATAAATACTGCCAGAGGCAATGGACACTGGGGAACTATTGTGGTCAAATCACTGTTTCTAGTTGTGGAAATCTTGTCCCCCTGCCCATGCCACCAATTGTCATGGCAGGGATGCCAGCCTCTCCCCCTCTCCTTGACATCACCAATCCTGGTCTCAACTCGGGCATTACCATCATTCTGAACCGATTATGTGGGAAGGGATCTAATATCTCGACATTCCAAGGATATGAAGGTGGCCTCAGTAAATGTCTGCAATTTTATTTGTACATATTATAGTTCCCCCTTCAGATTCACAAACCTAGAGGTCACAGCAGCAAACATGCCTCTAGGGGATGGCCATTGGTCCTCTACCAAAAATAAATAGCTGATACGGCAGGTAGATTGACCAGTTCATGTTTCATTGTTGAAGCCATAGGTATGCCACATCTTAAATAAAGCTATCACCTGGCTTTCTGGATTTGGAACCCTTTTGGAGTGTGTGTTATTGTGTAAAATGATTGTATCCTTCCTTCTCTGGTACTAATTCAGGTTCATACTACTTTTTGTTGTAATGCTTGCACTCAACTGCATGTTGTCTCGGTTTTCATAAGCGGTGTAATTCCTGAAAGTGATCTGCCTAGTTTCGTGTGAGGCTGTGGCATTAGTAGACTACTAATGATCAGTTAAATGCAGCAGTTGAACTGTTCTGTGTTAATTTGAAGCGTTGTGTGGCAGAATTTGGTTCTGTCAATTGTATTATAACTATAATAATCATCTCACTACGTTGCTACAGCTATAATATATTAATTTCATTGGACCAGTGTTTTATAAAGCCGCGTATGGGGAATGATCAGAAAGTTTCCATTTGATGAGGGGGTAGGTGCAATGTCGTGCGACTCTGATGTGGGTATATAAGTACCGACATGTAAGCAAGAGATTAGTGTGACATGCATGTGATAAATGCATAAACGTGAAATACAGTGACATTATTACCAAATGTGTCCAAACAGGACCAACATGGTGTTATCCTTTTCTTGATTGCTGATATACGAGCACTGGCAGATATGCATTCGAGAATGAAGAATGTGTATGGGCCAGCAGTCAAAACGATCCGTGATTTTAGTTTGCAAACCTTGTATACATCACTGTTCAAATGTCTGGGAATTCTAAATCAGCCTTTCATGTACATTTAATATCTCATGGTATTTGTAGTTTATAACAAGGGGCCACTGCCACATTCATCGGTGAACAATAGACAGAAAGCAGTTGGCGTTTGGATAACATTTCCTTAAGCATTTTTTTTAAAGGAGTGCTCTGTTCTGCAGGTTTCATTTCCAATAGACTCCCACCATATTGGACAATTTGAGTGATAAACCCCAGATTTTCAAAGGGAAAAGCAATGTATAGTTGTATGTCAGTATCATCATCCTCTTCAAGTCTGCAGCCAGTTTGTTTCTTCTCAGTGGGCACATAATGTCGATCATTTCAATTCCATGTTTTTGTACGTAGCTCAAGTTTCCCATTGCTCCAGTATATCAAGGAAATACTTCAGCTTTGTTTTTATAATGTTCTGTATGACTGAATGCACTTTGCCATCTCTCTCAGTAAGATAACTTGTTACTCATTTTGCCAATACCTCACATGTGGCTATACTCTTTCATAAAAGCTGATGCACAACTGATAGTGGAATGCACTATCTGATCAAAAGTACTCACACATCCCTGTTTAATGTGGAATTGACTACTAGGTGTCACAAGAGGTGGATCTGCCAGTATAGAAGGAGGTGAGAAGCAGTAGCAGCAGAATGGGTCGATCAGGAGAGCTTGTGACTTGGAATGTGGATCAGTCATTTGATGTCATCTGAGTATCAGATCCATCAGGGACAATTCAATCCTTCTAAAGTTGTCTAGGTCGACTGTGGGTGATATGATTGTGAAGTAGAAACAAAGAGGAACAGCCACATCTAAACCAAAACCAGGCAGACCTCATATACTGACAGAAAGGGACTGTCGAGCCACACATTTCTCGATCCAATGTTACGTGATGCTTGAGGTGGATGTAAGAGCACCTTCACAGGACAGTGGATGACAAACGAGTTATTTGGATTGATGAATCATGAATGCCTGGAGAAGTTACCTACACTCATGTGTAGTGCCAGTAGTGAAGTACGGAGGAAGTGGTGTTACAGTATGGGGATGTTTTTGTGGTTAGATTGCGGTCTCCTTATTGCAAGTGTGAAACAATATGAACAAATTTTTCAGCGTTGTGCAGCATTGTGTATGGTGTACAGCCTAGGAACAATTCAGAGATAATGACTGCTTGTATCAGCATGATAATGCACCCTGTCATAAAGCAGCATCTGTGATACCATGGTTTGTGTACAATAACATTCCTGAAATGGACTGGCCAGCCCACAGTCCTGACCTGAATGTAATGGAACACCTTTTCAATGTGTTAGAATATTGACTTTGCTCCAGACCCCAGTGTCCAACATCACTACTGTCTGTGCTTGTGGCTTTTGAGGAAGAACTGATTGCCATTCTCCACAGAGACTCAGACACTTGAAAGTGTCTTCAGCAGAGTTTAAGCCACCATAAAGGTTAAGGTGGATTCACTCCATATTAATGTCCACTAATAGGTGTCCAGATAATTTTGATCAGCTAATTTATCAGTCAACCATCCTGATTCTTGACACTTCTCTCTATGATTAGTGCCTAACTGCTAAATGTTTCCAAAGATTAACCAGCTGGTGTTTATGTATTGCAGTATAAGGTCCCTTCTGCTGTATGATATAACCTGCATTGAATTTAGTTTTATGTGTTGACACTGACTGCTAATATATCCCAAGTTTGAATTACATAGTAACCCAGAATGTGAAACTCTAAATTGTTGCATACACATCAGTCATCTCATAATATTCACAAAATGTTTGTTGAATGAAAAGTATTTTTATTTTTAATTTTTTTAAATAACATGCATATCCTCATATATTTTAATTTTCTATCTTTTTTACATGAAGTTTTTATTTTATTGTTTGTTGAAGTGTAAATTTGTCATTAATTTATGCATTACTAGTGACTCGCTCTGGCTTCGCGTGAGTAGCTCTAAGTATCTACGGCTGTCTGGCATGGCAGTAATAAATTTACAGAAATGTCCCTCATGAATCATTCTATTAGTGAGAACTGTTGCGTCCATCGTTGTAAGAGGTGGCAAGACATTAGAGGCATTCAATAAATGAGCAAAACAGCAAATTTATTTACATTATATATAATGTAATTTAAATTATACAAAACTTGAAGTCTCTTGCTTCTCTGTTACACACTAGTACTCATACAGTAACTGAATTTTGCGTGCAGTAATGTCATCCATTGAATAGGAGTTTCTGTCACTGAATATCAATAGCGTTGTATTAGTTCATAGTAGTATTTACCTCACTGCATGTGTTCTGGGATCTGGGTGGAGCCCAGTGTGCAGCATCTTAAAAAGGCATACAAATGAATACAATTCATACAGTGAGTTGAAGTGAAAACTGCATCCTCCGGTGACATCCATAGTGCCCCCCCCCCCCCCCCAATAGGAAGGAGGTGAATCCTTTAGAGAAAAAGGCTCACAGTGGTATGCAGACAGCAAGTTGAACATATCTTCTTATGTGGAGGTGTGTGCAGTTCACTATGTGCGGTTGATAAAGACACTGTCAAACCGCATTCCCCCACCCTCCCCCTCCCCCCGCCCAGTTATGCACTGTTGTCACATAGTGTGGGTGTGTGTGATGACATATGGAAGCCCTGTACTGTGGTGCAGCTGAAGGTGGATGCGACACAATGGCAGATAGCACCAACTAACCCTTGCAAACCATCAGGAACATCTGCCGAAAAGCTGGAGACAGGACTTCCATCCAGCAGCCCAGGTGGATGCAGCAGTGGTGCTGCTGAGGACATCAAAGATGGTGAGGCTGATGCAGGCTCGATGTCCGTGATGGACATTACTGTGAACAGTGACAAACATGCCAGTCACTTGTTGACGCATGCACCCAAATGTCAGGCACCAGCAAAGGCTGCTCAGAAGCAGCATTTCTGAAAAATGAAAATCTATATTGGGATCAAACAAAGCTGGTTTTGTTGCTGTCAGTGGGTGCCTGTTTTGCTGCAAACAGTATACTGAGCTGAGCCACTCATCTAAGTGAAAATGCCAGGTTTCCAGTTATGAGACTTGTTATAGACATGATAGAAAACTTTTTCCTTTGTACAGAACTTTGTTGTGAAGTTGGCATCTGAAACAAGATGTTGACGGTGAAATAGGTGCAGCAATGTGGTAATGATGACCATGTAATAATTCTACCAGTGAAGTGTCATAAAGAAGAAGGGTGTGATAGGCACTGAGAAACAACAACAAAATATTTTCCCTTGAGTGCAAAGCACCAAGTTTGGACATATGAGTCTTAAAAATGTAAACAAAATGTTCAACTTCACCGTTATAGTGAGGAGAGGACGGAGCTATTTGGACATGTTGAATCCCATTTTGTTGGCAAAATTGTTTAAATTACAACAAAGAAAGCTGTGGATCATCTTCTGAAATGATAGTTTGTGGCAAGACTTCTGAACAAAAGACAGAAACGATTGCTTTAATAGTGCTAGCACTAGTTGTCGAATTCACTGAAATGACAAACTAATATCTAATGTCTGTATTGATGATAATTATCCACAGTGTGTTCCAGAAAGGACCAGCAAAATCAATATTGCTGTGTTGCCAAGGACTGTCAGGTCAAGACCAATTGAAAAATTCTTGGTGCGTCACTGTGTGGGTGTCTGTGCATATATATTTGTTCAATCTGCTTATAATGACAGAGTCTCACACAATGCAGGTGTCTAGCTGCTTAGTTTCATTGATTCCCCAATGTTCTCCATGTAAAAGTTTCAAAACATTTTTTTGTAAAGACATGTGAATCATTTGGCTGTTTGTTCGTTAAAAGTATGCAATAAAATTACATCATTCTGGAAAGAAAGGCTGTTGCACTAATCATGATATTTACATACTACTGCAATTGAAATGGATTTCAGATTATGAGACCAACCCATCTGAATGTAATACTTGGGCAACTATAGTGATTGATCCTGTTCAGTAGGTGTTGTAATCCATTGACAGTCATTGAGAAAAGCTTGCAGTGCTTGTGAATCAAATTGGTCAATTTGAAGACAAGAAGTTTCTGAAATGTCGATTTCTGAATCACTTCTCATAGGTAAGCGAGACAGTGTGTCTGTTTTTGCTTGCTGTACCGCAGGTGATAAAGAATTTCATGCTGATAATTGGAAAGAAATAGTGACCAACAATGCAGCTTCTGTGCTATACAATCAAGCAAATCTTTTGTTAGATAAAAAGAGTGAAAAAAAGCAGTCAATGGCTTGTGATCACTCACTAGAAAAAAGTTTCTGCCATGCAATATTAATGGAATTTCATAATAGGTAAGGTTTCCTTCTCCAGCTGACTATAGTTGACTTGGACATTGTTCAGCATCTCAGAATTGGAAGCTAAGGGAATTCAGTATTTCCAACATTCCTCCTATTTCATGTGATGGTGCATCGACTGCAAGCACTATTAATTTTGTGAATTGTAGTGAATAAGACACAGGTGAGTAAGCAATGCATTTTTCAACTTTTGAAATGACTGTTTGCATTCTTCAATACATTGGAAAATAATAGTTTTACACCAGAGGCTATGCAAAGGAGCAACAATTGCACTGCATTCAGAATTAATTTAATATAGTTGACCTAACCTCCCCCCGTGAACCATGGACCTTGCCGTTGGTGGGGAGGCTTGCGTGCCTCAGCGATACAGATAGCCATACCGTAGGTGCAACCACAACGGAGGGGTATCTGTTGAGAGGCCAGACAAACGTGTGGTTCCTGAATAGGGGCAGCAGCCTTTTCAGTAGTTGCAAGGGCAACAGTCTGGATGATTGACTGATCTGGCCTTGTAACAATAACCAAAACGGCCTTGCTGTGCTGGTACTGCGAACGGCTGAAAGCAAGGGGAAACTACAGCCGTAATTTTTTCCAAGGGCATGCAGCTTTACTGTATGGTTAAATGATGATGGCGTCCTCTTGGGTAAAATATTCCGGAGGTAAAATAGTCCCCCATTCGGATCGACGGGCGGGGACTACTCAAGAGGACGTCGTTATCAAGAGAAAGAAAACTGGCATTCTACGGATCGGAGCGTGGAATGTCAGATCCCTAAATCGGGCAGGTAGGTTAGAAAATTTAAAAAGGGAAATGGATAGGTTAAAGTTAGATATAGTGGGAATTAGTGAAGTTCGGTGGCAGGAGGAACAAGACATTTGGTGAGATGAATACAGGGTTATAAATACAAAATCAAATAGGGGTAATGCAGGAGTAGGTTAAATAATGAACAAAAATAGGAGTGCGGGTAAGCTATTACAAACAGCATAGTGAACGCATTATTGTGGCCAAGATAGACACGAAGCCCATGCCTACTACAGTAATACAAGTTTATATGCCAACTGGCTCTGCAGATAATGAAGAAATTGATGAAATGTATGATGAGATAAAAGAAATTATTCAGGTAGTGAAGGGAGACGAAAATTTAATAGTCTTGGGTGACTGGAATTCGAGTGTAGGAAAAGGGAGAGAAGGAAACATAGTGGGTGAATAGGGATTGGGGGAGAGAAATGAAAGAGGAAGCCGCCTGGTAGAATTTTGCACAGAGCATAACTTAATCATAGCTAACACTTGGTTCAAGAATCATAAAAGAAGGTTGTATACATGGAAGAATCCTGGAGATACTAGAAAGTATCAGATAGATTATATAATGGTAAGACAGAGATTTAGGAACCAGGCTTTAAATTGTAAGACATTTCCAGGGGCAGATGTGGACTCTGACCACAATCTATTGCTTATGAACTGTACATTAAAACTGAAGAAACTGCATAAAGGTGGGATTTTAAGGAGATGGGACCTGGATAAACTGACAACCAGAGATTGTACAGAGTTTCAGGGAGAGCATAAGGGAACAATTGACAGGAATGGGGGAAAGAAATACAGTAGAAGAAGAATGGGTAGCTCTGAGGGATGAAGTAGTGAAGGCGGCACAGACGATCAAGTAGGTAAAAAGACAAGGGCTAGTAGAAATCCTTGGTTAACAGAAGAAATATTGAATTTAATTGATGAAAGGAGAAAATATAAAAACGCAGTAAATGAAGAAGGCAAAAAGGAATACAAACGTCTCAAAAATGAGATCGACAGGAAGTGCAAAATCGCTAAGCAGGGATGGCTAGAGGACAAATGTAAGGATGTAGAGGCTTATCTCACTAGGGGTAAGATAGATACTGCCTACAGGAAAAATTAAAGAGACCTTTGGAGAAAAGAGAACCACTTGTATGAATATAAAGAGCTCAGATGGAAACCCAGTTCTAAGCAAAGAAGAGAAAGCAGAAAAGTGGAAGGAGTAAATAGAGGGTCTATACAAGGATGATGTACTTGAGGACAATATTATGGAAATTGAAGAGGATGTAGATGAAGATGAAATGGGAGATACGATACTGCATGAAGAGTTTGACAGAGCACTGAAAGGCCTAACTCGAAACAAGGCCCCGGGAGTAGACAACATTCCATTGGAACTACTGACAGCCTTGGGGGTGCTAGTCCTGACAAAACTCTACCATCTGGTGAGCTAGATGTATGAGACAGGCGAAATACCCTCAGACTTCAAGAAGAATATAATAATTCCAATCCCAAAGAAAGCAGGTGTTGACAGATGTGAAGATTACCGAACTATCAGTTTAATAAGTCACAGCTGCAAAATACTAATGCGAATTATTTACAGACGAATGGAAAAACTGGTAGAAACCGACCTCGGGGAAGATCAGTTTGGATTCCATAGAAATGTTGGAACACGTGAGGCAATACTGACCTTACGACTTATCTTAGAAGAAAGATTAAGGAAAGGTTAAACCTACGTTTCTAGCATTTGTAGATGTAGAGAAAGCTTTTGACGATGTTGACTGGAATACCATCTTTCAAATTCTAAAGGTGGCAGGCGTAAAATACAGGGAGCGAAAGGCTATTTACAATTTGTACAGAAACCAGATGGCAGTTATAAGAGTCGAGGGGTATGAAAGGGAAGCAGTGGTTGGGAAGGGAGTGAGACAGGGTTGTAGCCTCTCCCCGATGTTATTCAATCTGTATATTGAGAAAGCAGTAAAGGAAACAAAAGAAAAATTTGGAGTAGGTATTAAAATCCATGGAGAAGAAATAAAAACTTTGAGGTTCGCTGATGACATTGTAATTCTGTCAGTGACAGCAAAGGATTTGGAAGAGCAGTTGAGTGGAATGGACAGTGTCTTGAAAGGAGGATATAAGATGAACATCAACAAAAGCAAAACGAGGATAATGGAATGTAGTCGAATTAAGTTGGGTGATGCTGAGGGAATTAGATTAGGAAATGAGACACTTAAAGTAGTAAAGGAGTTTTGCTATTTGGGGAGCAAAATAACTGATGATGGTCGAAGTAGAGAGGATATCAAATGTAGACTGGCAGTGGCAAGGAAAGCATTTCTGAAGAAGAGAAATTTGTTAACATCAAGTATAGATTTAAGTGTCAGGAAGTCGTTTCTGAAAGTATTTGTATGGAGTGTAGCCATGTATGGAAGTGAAACATGGACAATAAATATTTTGGACAAGAAGAGAATAGAAGCTTTCGAAATGTGGTGCTACAGAAGAATGTTGAAGATTAGGTGGGTAGATCACGTAACTAATGAGGTGGTATTGAATAGGATTGGGGAGAAGAGAAGTTAGTGGCACAACTTGACTAGAAGAAGGGATTGGTTGGTAGGATATGTCCTGAGGCATCGAGGGGTCACAAATTTAGCATTGGAGGGCAGTGTGGAGGGTAAAAATCGTAGAGGGAGACCAAGAGATGAATACACTAAGCAGATTCAGAAGGATGTAGGTTGCAGTAGGTACTGGGAGATGAAGGAGCTTGCACAGGATAGATTAGCATGGAGAGCTGCATCAAACCAGTCTCAGGACTGAAGACCACAACAACAACAACAACAACAATAGCAGTTGACCTAAACTGCCTATTGTTACTGTACATTTTTAGGAGAAGGTATTGTCCAGATCGATGGCCTCTAAATGCTTTGTCAAGAGACGAGCACCTTGGATGTCAGTGAGCTGTCCAAAATATTCAGTTTTGGTATTAAAAATGGACTTTTTTGTGAATCGTGCTTAAGGCCTACAACAGTTAAAACTTGAAAAAGAGATTCCAAATTTTTTAGAAGCTCTTTCAATGTTTTCTCGGGCACAATGATGTTATCACAACACAGAACTTTCAACATCGCTAGTTTGGGAAAGTTTGAAATAACAATGTAGCAGATCCGTTTCTGAAAGAAAGATGCTGGGATTAACACAAGCTGACATACATATTGACCACCATAAATGTTTTCACGTTTCCTCATCCAGGGGTAGGTGAAGATTAGCATCAGCTAAATCAGTTGTGGAAAAGAATCGTCCACCTGCTAGGTGATCTGTAAGCTTCTTGATAAGTGGAAGCGGGAGAGCACCAATAACTGTCTGAGCATTAACTGTGGTTTTGAAGTATGCACAAAGTCTAGGTTTCCCTTCTAGTTTTCACGTGATAACTAGAGGAGAAGCCCATTGACTAGCGTACATGGGTTACAAAACACTTTCTTCCAGTCTCTTCGCTTCAGAAGCAACCGTCACAAATAGGGTGAGGTACCAGATGTGAGTGGTAAAACTTTGGTTGTGCAGTGCCTTTGAGCATAATGTGTGCTTAAAAATTTATGTCCCACTGTGCAATTGAACAAGTGTCCATATTTCTCACTAAACTAATGAACACTGGTATGAAAAATTTGACTAACGATAGGGTGTACTTATCTTGATTATCCAAACCAAAGAAATCAAATGCATCCATGCCAAACGTATTGGAACTAGAACTGCAGTGAATAGCAGTATAAAAAAAAAATTTAGTTCACATTTTTACATTCTACTTGCAATGTGCATGTCCATGAATAGATATTTTTGCTGTTGTTGACCGTGAGATCCAGAGATGATTCCTGTAGCTTAGGATGTCCCGATTGCTCATATGTATTCTGATTAAGAAATGTTACGCCAGTATCTAACTGAAATGGTATGTTTTGATTGCAAATCTATAAAGATATGAACAGTGTGTGATTGTTTCTCAGAATGTGAGTGTCAGTTACAACTTTCAGAAGACTGCCTTTGTCTCCTTTGTGACTGACTGAGCATTTTGCTGATCAATTATTTGAGTTTACAACCTCTGTGGCTATAGTGATGAGGAGATGGACTCAGAATGTGAGATCATATTGATTTCCGTTTTCTCAGTTTTGGATTTACATGGATCAGAGCTCATTTTGCAATTCTTTTGCAGGCACACTTGGTGTGTGTCTTTATTTCCTGCAGTGTCAGAATTCTGCTTGGAGGAAGAAACAATGCTTGTGGTCGTGCATTACATAGCACTCAGCACAAGACTGCAGAGTGCATAAACGTATAGGAAAACAAGTTCGATGTTTCACCTACCTGTGCTGCTGCTTGTGGGCATTGTCACCATGAGCTACGTGGGGCTGGGTCCACATATAACTATCCACTGTAAGTGTTGCAACAAAAAGCATGCCAAATTCTGGTTCAACAAAGTCTTGCACTTCCTGAGGTTCAATTACAGTAAGTACATCAGTGAGACCAGGATTGCATTGCTGTAAAATTTCAGCCCATGTTCCATAGTCAGAAAAGTTCTTCAGGTGCATCGCAAAGCATTTTGTATTGAAGTGAAGCTCCACAAATGCAGTTAAATTTACAAGTCCTCACCTTACCCTTGACTTTAGCGATCTATTCCTTGCAAGATAGATTACTATGGCGATGTGTACAAAAAAATATCAAACCAACATTTGTTATGTGAATCTGTGACTTGAAAAATTCAACCAACTTCTAAACGCCTTCCTCATAGAGTAGGGTTGGGGCTGTACTTGGGGAAACAGCTTCCTACGCAATCTAAAAATGTTAAACCCCCCCCCCTCCCCCCCCGCTCATAAAAAAAGAAAGACTGTGATAGGTCACCTGTGATTTTGTAGGCTGCAAAATATTGCTCCAACTACATCTTGTACTCCACACGGTCCTCTTGCTTTGGATCAAACTAATGGAAGGGAGACGGGCAATTTGCTGCCAGATTTCTGCGCCTCATTCGAAGTTTGCATGTTACCAGCAGTCTGGTAATACTTGACGGTAATGTTTGTATTTGTTGGCTGCAAGTGCAGTAGGTGATGGTTCTCCTGTGGCTGTTATTCCATACAAGAAATTAAATACATTTATGTAGAATATGAATATACATAGTAGAAAGACAAAACGGCCCTGCATCTGACCCCATCACCAGAAATGTCTGTTGTGTTTGTAGTTGTAAGAACTGGCATAAGACATTCAGTAAATGAGTAAAACATGAGCACATTTATTTTCCATGTATACGAGGTAATTTAAATTATACATAACATAGAGTCTCACACTTACTCTAGTACTCGCACAATAATTGAATTGTCTATGCAATAATGGTAGTCACTGAGTAAGAGTTTCTATCACTGAATATCAGTGCTGTCACACTAGTTGATAGTAGTTGTTGTCTCTGCAAGTCTTTTGAGACATGGACAGAGCCAGTTGTACAACACCTTAAAAAGACGCATACATGCAGTGAGGTAAATTGAAGGCAGCCTCCTCTAGCAGCATCCATAACACCACCCATAGGAAGATGGTGAGTCCTAGAGAGAATGAGGCTCGCAGTGGTGCACTGGTGGCCTTTTTAAATGTATTTTCTTATGCGGAGATGTGTACGGCATGCGATGTACGATCAATAAAGTCACTGTCAGTACCACAAAAACTGTATCAAAGTCTCTGCAGTTCCTGAGGTTGGTCTTCACACACAGACAGAAAAATATGATGGGAACTTTAATTTATCATAGGTATAGATTGTATAAGTCTTGTCTGGCTTCGCTGCTCTTTGATGTTGCTCCTTATACCACATCCCAAACACAATTAAATACGGTACAGATAGCTGTGTGTGTGTGTGTGTGTGTGTGTGTGTGTGTGTGTGTGTGTGTGTGTGTGTGTGTGTGTGGAGCGGTGAAAAATAATTAAAAAGACTTCTATATACTGTTCGTCCAGAAAGCAGCGACCTGTTGTAACTCAGTACCACCCAGGACTGGAGAAATGAATCAGATACTCTGCTATCTATTGTTATGCCCTGAAATGAGAAATATCTTCCCCATTATCCTCCCCACTCTTCTCACAGTGGTTTTCTGCTGCCCACCCAACCTACACAATATCCTTGTCCACCTGTATTCCATCCCTGTTCTGAACCCCTGGCCCCCTAACTCATATCCCTGCAGTAGACATAGATGTAAGACCTGTCCCAAGACCTGTCCCATACATCCTCCCACTACCACCTACTCCAGTCATATCACAAGCATCTCCTCCCCCATCAAAGGCAAGGCACCTGATAAAGCAACCATGTGATCTACTAAAATAGTTGCAACCATTGTGCCACATTCTACATGGACCTGACAATTAACAAACTGGCTGTCCGCAGCAATGGCCTCTGCCAAACTGTGGCTAAGAGACAACTGGACCCCCTAGTTCAGTGACAATTTGTTTTTGTAATTTTGATTGCACAGTAATGTAACTCAAGGGTTACTTTGATATGTAGATTTTTTTTAAGTGGTTACATTTTGTTTCCTTCCTTCAGTGGAGAAAGTGGAATACACTGCAATGGTGTTTTGGACAGTTTATTAACAGTGAAAGTAATCTAAAGTTGGTGGATGTTTGAAAGAAATCTGCTCGTTCATGTTTGACAGTTAAAATAAATGCACAGCCAAATTGATGTAGTCATAGTTCTGTTGAAGTTCATGAAGTATGCCTCACAGCAGCAACCACAGATGGAAACATTGAAACATACTCAAAATGTATTTGAGCATGAGGAGTGAATGTTGAATGAAATAGCCAACACATAAACATATTAAAAGAGAGGCAGAGATTTCTCATCTGCTGGAAGCTTATGGCCATTGTTTTATGAAAAGCAAAATATTGTACACCATCCATTTAAATGTTCCGAAACTGATTTTATTCATGGCATGTAAGTGTCGTCAGTACAGCAACTGTGGTGGCAGGTTGAACTAACAACTGTAAACAACAAATGTGCATTCGACCAATCAGTTATGAGATGGAAATGTTAAGCAGTGGATGTGCAACTGTAATTTGTCAATGATGTTGTGTCACAAATTGCTATGGAGCGACATCTACAAATCAATTATTAAAGACATTACCCAGAAGTGTGTACCATGTGTATTCCAACAGCTTGACTCCCAAACAAGAATGATGACACATAGACCCTTGTCATGACTTGACTGAAATGCGAAATGTGGACAGTTCTTAAAAAAACATGAGATTGATGAGACTTGCTGTTATCAATACACACCTACCACAAAATGACAAAGTGCAAAAAATCATATGAAAGGTCAATGCTTTGACGATATAATCAGTGTTCAAACCATTGTAAAGTGCAAGTTGAGCAATATCCTACAAGACTTTTATGACAATTTCAAGTGGTATTATGAATGGAACTGTATAACATTTGAAGCATTAAAATTGCCATCTTAACTCTCTCTCTCTCTCTCTCTCTCTTTTGTAAATACTATGCTAGACTGGTTGAGAAACTGAATAAAACAAAAGAAAATGCTCAAAAAGTTTTGTAACATTCTCATTATTGCTTAGTTTCTTTGTGTTTTTTAAGTATTTATGTATTGGAAATCTCTCAGTACTCTTTCAACTATAGGACTGCTACATATAGTTACCTGTGTAACATAGGTAAAAATAAACCTGCTTTCTCAGTGTATTTTAGTTGAGTTTCAGGATGGCTACTTCTGGAAAACATTAAATTATCATGGAATTGCATTTTATGTGGAAAAATCTGGGAAATCTCAGGGAATCTCAGGGAATTTCAGGAATTTCATAAAGTCTCAGAGAATTCTGCATTTTTAACCTAGTTTCAAAGTTTAGTTGTATTGACTTTTATGAATCACAAATTCTAAAATACGATGTAAATTATCGATCTTTAAAACTGTAGTTAGTATAGCTTAGCTGAGAGGAAAGAAAAGCCATTATTGTGATATGACTCATCATTAATAATTTATCTTGATCTTCTTGACACCATCTTCATCCTCGCACCTGGAGTTCTCTCTCTCTCTCTCTCTCTCTCTCTCTCTCTCTCTCTCTTTCTTTCAGATTTGAGTAGCCATCCCGGGTTTGCAGTCTCCAATTGCGGATGCGAGAATGTGACTTGCGTACATTATTCAGTCTGTCAGCATGCCTCAAAGGTTCATTTAAAGCTCGTATCTTGCACACATCCTTGCTTTACAGCAAAAAGTATAGCACAGAAATTGTCCACTGAGTTGACATCAATCTCAGCAAATCCATTTGAAAATTCAGTTACTATCGTAAAATACAAAATGTTTAAGATCTGCCTTGCACTGGTCAATACCAGTAGCTGATGACCACTACATACAAAATTATGGCTAGCAGGCAGCCCAAACAAAATGCAACAGAACTGCAGACTGCTGTTTTGACAGTAGTTCGGACAGCTGTGTTGACACAGATAATACACTGTCATATCCACACGATCCATTGAGCTCACCTAGGTATCCAATATGAACAAACATACAAACCCTCTAACCACATCATGCACAGAAAAGGTGGACGAGGGGGAACATCTGGAATGGAGCCTGGATCAGTGACATCATGTGGTCTCCATCATCATGTTCACAATTTGTCTTGTGCCTGATGATTGTTTTGGAATGTGCAGAGACGATCTGGTCAGGAACCAGTGCACATCTCAGGCATGCAGTCCCACAGGTTTTGGGCTGGTAGCACTTACTTATGTTGGGTGCTTCTCATTCCTGTTGAAGGTAATTTAAGCACTGTGAAGTATCAGAGCTAGTATCTTCTACCTATTGCCCATTCTTATGCTCAACATTTTGCCAAAGGTCTCATCTTTCTTGATGACAATACCCAATCACACAGTGTGCACATAGTGAATACCTTCTTCCAGGAGGCAGGAATCAACTGAATGGAATGGCCTTTAGTATCTGTTGACATGAACCTGATTGAGTGTGCTTCATTCCAGTTGGAACTTGAAGTGCATCTTTCTCCCACACTGGATAACCTCAGAAAGGGCACTGTCATGTTGTTGGGCTGGTTGAGGAGGATGCAAGCACTTTGCAAAGTTTCACAAATCTTTTCTAGTTTCATAAGATTTGTGCTTTCATTACCTGCTCCCATTGAATCTAAGTGCAGACATAAGGAGATATATAAAAAAATTTTGAGCAATTTGTGTGATAAGTGTTCTGGATTTTAAAAAATCATATTCCGTGGGGACAGCACTTGGCACAAAGATGCTGTGGTAAAAGAAAAACTAGTGGATTTCAACTATAAATTGTTGCAACAACTACTTTCTGACTTCAGTGTTCACAAAGTACCAATTTACAGCTGCCATGGATTCCTAAGAGGTTTTTATTGCTGTAGTTGAGTATCTTAGAGCCATTCCATAGTGACACTTCAGGAATGTATTCTAATCACTAACTAACTTAAGAAATAATGCACCAATGTAAATGGGCATTACCAGTACATCAGGAAATAACTTTGTGTTTTAAATTCCATAAATATAGTCTTTTTGTGCCACATTCTTTGATTACACAGTTCATGATCAATCACAGGAAACGGTAACAACCTTAAAAAATATAGGTAGGTGTATGCATCCAGAGTGACGTAAGGTGTCAGACAGAGATTCATTGGAAGAATCTGAAGAAAATGTAATTCACACACAAAAAGGTACTTTACAAACCCTCATTCATTCGATCTATGAGTATTGTTTATCAGTCCAGGGTTTATTCGATTCCTGTGTATTGTTTAGCAGTCTGGGGACCTTACCACAAAGGATTCCTAGAAAATATCTAAAGAAGAGCAGTGCATTTGTTCATAGCTTCATTTAATAAGCACATAAACACCACAGAGATGCTCATCCACCTCCAGTGGCAGATGCTACAAGAGAGGCATTGTACATCAGAGATAGTTTTACTGTTAAGAGTCTGGAAGCATGCATTCTAAGAATAGTCAGGTAACACAGCATTATGTCACATATATCTTGCAAAATGATCATGATGGTAAAAACAGAGAAATTCAAGCTCGGGTATGGAGTCTTACTCTCTGCCATTCATTCTGAGCATTGTTCACAAATAGAACAGGAATGGGGAAAAAGAATGATGGTACCAAGAAGTTGCTTGCTATTTTCCTCATACATACAGCTGCAAAGTGTTAGTGAGAAGTAGACCAAGATTCTATGAATGACTTCCGAGTGTACAACAAAATTAAGATCTATTCTTGCTCAATTAAGAGTGTGAATATCATTATGTGGCTACTGGAGAGAGGTGTAAAAGTTAGGATTAGGTATATTTTAGATTTGCATGGTGGAAGTAAAAATACCAGCAGAGAATGGTTAAGCAATTTGGAGTTAATGTAGTATTATGTAATGAAACATACACTTTGTAAAAACACTGGTGGCTTGAGTCAAGAGATAGCAATACAGAATGACATTTCTGTGCTAAATGGAAACAAGTGGTTGTTTACAATCAGTGATTGTTTTGTGAACATCCTAATATATGTTTCCAGTGTGCAGTGTCCAGTAACATATAGCGTTGTAAGCAAGTCAAGAAAGTAGCACAATAGTTTTGATGTAATTACTATAAAACAGGATTTCCTATTTTGTGGGCTGCTGACATTGTGTGTTCAATTGCTTTCTCTTGTATTTGTATTCATCTCTGAATTACACTTCATTTCAGTTTTGTACAGTTTTTGTAGCAATTGAGCAAGCTGACATAGTAGTTAAGCTACTGATCTCCCATTTGGGAGGAATTGGATTAAAATCTCTGAATGCCCATCTGATTTATGTTTTCAATAGTTCCTTTGTAAAATGATGTACTTGATTTTTCTTAACCATCCTTTTCTGTTCTGAGCTTGAGCCTAGTCACTGACTATCTCATCACTGTTGGGATATTAACCACTGATCTTCCTCTGTATTGGTGTGCATGTCTGTGGGAATGAGTCATAACAGTTGGTATTTCTAGATGTAATTAATAGAAAGTGAATAGACCTCGTGACAATGATAAAATGTGTTTTGACATATTGTTGTATGTCGTGTGATGACATGAAGATCCTATGAAGACATACTGTTTCATGCAAAAAGTATCACATGTTTGTTAGTTTGTCCTGTAAATTTGAAAGGCTATTACTACACACACCAAAAAAAGTTTTGCATCACCTCAGTTCTGAGAGTTTCGGAATGTGTACAGGAAATTGGAATAGAGATCAACATTAACATCATTTCCGCCCTTTTTATTGCTCATGAAAACCACACATTGCATGTTGTGCCATCATACAGTGAGACCTTCAGAGCTGGTGGTCCAGATTGCTGTATACACCAGTACCTTTACTTCCCAGTAGCACGTCCTCTTGCATTGATGCATGCCTGTATTCGTCGTGGCATACTGTCCACAAGTTCATCAGGGCACTGTTGGTCCAGATTGTCCCACTCCTCAACAGCAATTCAGCATAGATCCCTCAGAGTGGTTGGTGGGTCATGTCGTCCATAAACAGCTGTTTTCAGTCTATCCCAGGCATATTCGATAGGGTTCATGTCTGGAGAACATGCTGGCCACTCTAGTCGAGTGATGTCGTTATCCTGAAGGAAGTCATTCACAAGATGTGGACGATGGGGGCGCGAATTGTCGTCCATGAAGATGAATGCCTCGCCAATATGCTGCTGATATGGTTGCACTATTGGTTGGAGAACGGCATTAACGTACCATAAGCCATTACGGAACCTTCCGTGACCACCAGCAGCATACGTCGGCCCCACATAATGCCACCCCAGAACATCAGCGAACCTCCACCTTGCTGCACTCGCTGGACAGTGTGTCTAAGGTGTTCAGCCTGACCGGGTTGCCTCCAAACATGTCTCCGATGATTGTCTGGTTGAAGGCATATGCGACACTCATCATTGAAGAGAACATGATTCCAATCCTGAATGGTCCATTCGGTATGTTGTTGGGTCCATCTGTACCGAGCTGCATAGTGTCGTGGTTGCGAAGATGGAACTCGCCATGGACGTCAGGAGTGAGTTGTGCATCATGCAGCCTATTGTGCACACTTTGGTTCATATCACGACGTCCTGCAGGTGCACAAAAAGCATTATTCAACATGCTTGCGTTGGTGTCAGGGTTCCTCCGAACCATAATCTGATGTTAGCGGTCATCCGCTGCAGTAGTAGGTTGGCACAAAAATTAATCCACATTGACAGAAACCACTCATTTGCCATCCACTTCCTGTATGTGTATGACACTCTTACATACAAAACATCACCATGCATCCAATACATCATTCTCTTCCAGTGGTTCGCACGCAATATGTTTACAGGTATTTCTGTTTCCATGTTCACCTAAAGTAATTTTCCTGTGCCTTGTGGCACAGTATCATGCAAATTGTGTTGTAATGGCTTTGCTTGCAGTTTAGGTGGTTTGCCCTCAATGAAGTAGGGACATTGCGGCAGAACATCATTAGCAACAGCTTCCTCCAATTGGAACAATGCCCCACCGAGTTCCACCTTACATTTCCAAAGTTAAATCTGTATGTGGTGTTTATACAGGAAATCTAGCTGTTAAGACTGTGTAGTACCCTTCACCTGCATGGGGCAAAACTTCTATACCTTCCCAGACCTGTTTTGTTCCAACCTGAAAACCTAATATGGTGTACCTAGTGACCCTACATCATTATTCCGTACCCCATATAGGCTATATTATGGAGGGTAACTATCTCTCCCCCAAGCGGTCCAGACTTACTACAAACATGCGAGGCCCTGTGTCTAATAATAATCTATGCTCTCTTCCTGCTATTACACCAATTAAGCAACGTTCTCACTATGTGTGTATTCATATCATTGAAACTTCCTGAGAATGACATCCGGAAGATTTGAAATTCCCAATGTTGTTTAAAGGACAGTTACTTATATAGTTTGTCCTTGTCCATTTTGCCTCTTACTTCTACAATCCTTCTCTCAGTTCCCAACCACACTATCATACTTTTTACACTGCAATTGGCAACACTGCCTGTGAATGTGACCCAAGTGCCATCATCGATAAAACCTTCCATCAGCAGAGAAGAGGCTCCTTTTATCATGTACTTTTATTACACTACTGGCCATTAAAATTGCTACAACAAGAAGGAATGCAGATGATAAACGGGTATTCATTGGACAAATATATTATACTAGAACTGACATGTGATTACATTTTCACGCAATTTGGGTGCATAGATCCTGAGAAATCAGTACCCAGAACAACCACCTCTGGCCGTAATAACGGCCTTGGTACACGTGGGCATTGAGTCAAACGGAGCTTGGATGGCGTCAACAGGTACAGCTGCCCGTGCAGCTTCAACACGATACCACAGCTCATCAAGAGTAGTGACTGGCGTATTGTGACGAGCCAGTTGCTCGGCCACCATTGACCATACGTTTTCAATTAGTGAGAGATCTGAAGAATGTGCTGGCCATGGCAGCAGTCGAACATTTTCTGTATCCAGAAAGGCCCGTACAGGACCTGCAACATGCGGTTGTGCATTATCCTGCTGAAATGTAGGGTTTCACAGGGATCGAATGAAGGGTAGAGCCACGGGTCGTAACACATCTGAAATGTAACGTCCACTGTTTAAAGTGCCGTCAATGCAAACAAGAGGTGACCAAGACGTGTAACCAATGGCACCCCATACCATCACGCCGGGTGATATGCCAGTATGGTGATGACGAATACACTCTTCCAATGTGCGTTCACTGCGATGTCGCCAAACACGGATGCGACCATCATGATGATGTAAACAGAACCTGGATTCATCAAAAAAAAATGACATTTTGCCATTCGTGCACCCAGGTTCGTCGTTGAGTACACCATTGCAGGCGCTCCTGTCTGTGATGCAGTGTCAAGGGTAACCGCAGCCATGGTCTCTGAGCTGATAGTCCATGCTGCTGCAAACGTCGTCGAACTGTTTGTGCAGATGGTTGTTGTCTTGCAAACATCCCCATCTGTTGACTCAGGGATCGAGACGTGGCTTCATGATCCGTTACAGCCATGCGGATAAGATGCCTGTCATGTCAACTGCTAGTGATACGAGGCCATTGGGATCCAGCACGGCGTTCCGTATTACCCTCCTGAACCCACCGATTCCGTATTCTGCTAACATTGGATCTCGACCAACACGAGCAGCAATGCCGCGATACGATAAACCGCAATCGCGATGGGCTACAATCCGACCTTTATCAAAGTCGGAAACGTGATGGTACGCATTTCTCCTCCTTACACGAGGCATCACAACAACGTTTCACCAGGCAATACTGGTCAACTGCTGTTTGTGTATGAGAAACCTGTTGGAAACTTTCCTCATGTCAGCACGTTGTAGGTGTCGCCACTGGTGCCAACGTTGTGTGAATGCTCTGAAAAGCTAATCATTTGCATATCACAACATCTTCTTCCTGTCGGTTAAATTTCGTGTCTGTAGCATGTCATCTTCGTGGTGTAGCAATTTTAATGGCCAGTAGTGTACTTTGTCTATCTCTTTGGGTTCTGTGGCCACCCTGATGGTGCCATTAAGGTGGTTTGGGGATTCTCCAAACACCCTTCTCAACATATCAGGCAGCAGTCCTGTTAAGAAAGCATCTAATGCCCTATGTTCTGCTTCCTGCAGAATAATTTTGTTTGTTTCATCATTCTCTGTCAGTTGGTAGTTACTGGCATTAATCTTTCTTATTCTGTCCATAAAATTTTCTACCAACTCAATATTCCCATGTGATATCCCATTTAGTTGCCCATGGAACAATCTGGAAGTATTCTGTTTCTTATAATGCTGCACCAGACCCTCTTTAAGATTCTCAACTTGAAGGGCATTTCGTAAGTCTACATGATACATGATGTATGTCTTTTCTTCCCCTATCAGGTGCAACTTGGTTATCTGCAAGAACTGCCCTTCTGTCCAGAAACCCATCTTTGCTGCTGACAACAGGTCATCTATGGATTCTAACACATCCTCTGTTGCCTTGCCCAAGAAGGGACTAACCAGACTAGCAGCAGCTGAAATGAGGCAGCAGCTGAAATGAGGCAGTATCTGAAATGAGGGATCAGTCAAACCGGACAAGGCCCTCTACAGTCTTGCAGCATTCAGTCATTTATAGTTCCCAGTTATCAGTTCTCAATTGAGCTGCCTGTCATAGGAAAGTTTGCACTGCTTCTTGTATAGTAACTGCAAGTAGCCTTGACTCAGACATTGTGGAACCTCTATCCAGTACACATAAATGGAGTAGAGAAACAAAGCAAAAACCACAACATGGGCAGCAGTAGCTTTAAAACACTGCTACCTCTAATCTTTATGTCTAATCATTAAACATCTTGATTCAGTACATTGTTCAGCATAATGCCCGTGCCTGCAGCACGTCACACATAACTGATGCTACCTGTGTAAATGGCCGGTTGAACTGGATGCACCTCACTAGATGCCTGCCACTGTAATCCTCACTAGTAGTACCTCAAAACTGTGAATGCTCTACAATTTTGTCGTGTTTCATAAACTTCATCCTTAAGTTCCTGTGGCAGTCTCGTCTCTCAGTTCCACACAAAACACAGGAGGGGAGAGTAGAAATCAGTCAGTCCACTCTCCCTGCTGCATTCTAGATGGTGCCCGCTGTGGCTGTTGACGCCATCTTTGGTGCAGCTGTCTGTGGCAGAAACACGTCTGCACCACTCATAGAGGTTATGGGTACATGACATTTTCTGTGGGTGGTGGAGCTGAGCTGCTAGTGTCAGGGAGGCCTTCAGCTGCCCCCCCCCCCCCCCCATTTGTGCTTTCTGTGGTGTCCTATATAGGTACGAAGTGGATGTCTAACATTCTTCTTCTATTTGGTGCGAGAATACATTAGCATATCACCCCCAAGGTGCTGGCTGACCTCGCTCAGTGAAATGTGCTTAAGTCAGCAAACGATCTTTCGTCACATCACTCAAGTGGTGTCACCTCAGCTAGCAGGCAGTGAAGTTATATGGTCAGCTCTCCACTGGTGCAATGTTGCATCAGCTCCCAGGCAGTCGATCAGCCCTCCACTACAACAGACTCCACAAGTTTGATCGTGTTGGCTAAGTATATGCCCAACTCAGTGCAGGATGTGCCAAGGCACAGAGTGTCAAACCATGGAGCTTGGTGCAGATGACTGTGTGGATTCCCCTCCCCCACACCCCCTCCCCACCTCCACCTAAGTGATGAACAGCGCCGGCCGGGCTGACCGAGCGGTTCTAGGCGCTACAGTCTGGAACCGCGCGACTGCTACGGTCGTAGGTTCGAATCCTGCCTCGGGCATGGATGTGTATGATGTCCTTAGGTTAGTTAGGTTTAAGTAATTCTAAGTTCTAGGGGACTGATGACCTTAGAAGTTAAGTCCCATAGTGCTCAGAGCCATTTGAACCTTTTTTTTTTAATGAACAGCAGCAGAATTTGCCCACACAAGGCGACAGCAGCTGGGCTGCTAAATGGCTCAGATACAAACTGCAGATTCCTGGGGTAAGTAGCCTCCAGTGGATGGAAGTTATCCAGCAGGTGGCTGGCCAGCTAGAAGGCAGTAGCTGTACTTTCCTTTCCAGCTGGGTGTGAGGCTTGAGGTATAGTAATTGAGCAATGATGACATCACTGTCTTTGTGACCCACTCCTTCCCATATTCAGTGGTACTTAGTGGTCTGCTATGACAATGCCGCAGCTTCGCTTTTCAGTAGCCCCAGATCATGACATCTGCAGTGTGTAGATAGTCCAAATACAGCTTCTTGTGCAAGAACACACACCATTGTGGCTTCTTGCACCACTGTTCCATGACATCTGGCTGCTGAATTGGGCACAGGTTCCTTATACTATGCTCAGCAGAGCTGTGGCATAACAGAATCAATGTATGACCCTGTGACTGCAGAGAAAATGTTGCATTACCAATTTGACATGGAGATTAAGTGACTTTCTACACTGCAAGTGGACACAACATCTCAAACATGTTTGCAGGTCATAAGGCAGTGGCTATATATTTAAGCTGCTGAATGCCTTTTTATTTTTATTTTTCCTATCAAAGAAACAAAAAATTATAATATGTGTATTTTTTGCATAGTTATTATTCTGATGGAAATGAATCATTACAGGTGATCATTATGTCGAGCTCAGGAGCACCTGGTTCTCCAAGTATCCTTCAACGTTCTTTGAGTGTGCCTGTGGTAAAAACTGTCTCAGCTTGTGGTTCGCCAAGTACAACACAGAGACCATCATCACTCATCCTTAGTGGCCAACCTCATAGTCGTGCTCCCATCTCTCCACCAGGTTCCAGTGCTGTGGGAAATATTGTCACCATATCGACGAGTACATCTAGCTCTGTTACTCTCCCATCACCTGGTAAGTAAAGGAACAGTATTGCATATTTCTAATGCATTATTCATCAGCTACAGAATTAGTTATTAGTTTCATTGGTATTTGTAGTGTTCTTAATTTGAGCTTGTAAGTACTTAGCTTGTAAAAATTTGCGCGCGCACCTACACACACACACACACACACACACACACACACACACACACACACATCCTTAATTAAACATGACAGTGCTTCAGCAAACATGCTTCCAATGGCGATAGTATATTTAAACTTTAAATTTGTCGTATTACAAAATTGAAAATTTAATTGAAAACAGCTAACATGATGTAAACGTTTTTATTTCATTTACACCCATTGTGATTATGCAGGAGAACAATGAACCCCATATGGGTGTAATGTTCCTTGATATAAATTAGGAAACTTGGATATAGTGCATTCTGTTAATAAAAGAGCTAAGATTTTGTATGAAGTACTTAGATAATGAATAAAATGCTAGTTGACAAAATGCTCACAGATTACAGTATTATGCTGACCTGATACAATAACATTCAGGAACACAATGTTGTTGGAAGTCTTACAGATTTATAAACGAAATATGAACTCTCTAAATATTGTTGGCTATTGCAGTGTGCATCTATGAAATAAGAAGGAAACTGTCAGTGGATAGTGAGAATTTCTGAGTCGAAGTATTCTGGTAACTTTTAGGGGGACGACATATTCTTTTACTTTGTTTTTAAATATATTGTGTGATTTGAATTTTCTGCCCAATGCTCGCCTGTAACATGTTGTAGACTTTTTCACCAGAATATAAAACTACATCCTGAACCCGTAAGGCACGTGCCTAATCTGTATGGAAGTTATTTCTACTTCTAGTATCGACTTCAAGATATATTCACTCTTGTTATTGTACTATTGTAAACAGAATCAAGTCCAAATCCAAAATCAGAGCCATCAACATAGTACAACACTTGGTACTGAATGCACATTTAATGCAAACACTAACATACAGTTAGAACACAACTGTCCTCCAGGGCAGAGTGGTCTACTGTTTATACAAGCATGGAATATTCAAGAATATACAAAAATTACACATATAAGAAATTTTGATGACTTTTCAGAAGTGATAATACTAAATAAGTAATTTGTGGTGGTGACCTGCAACACACCAGCCAGTGATGCTAACTGCTGTGCCACACTGCATCCAGTACAGCTCATGGCATTGCTCCCTTTCCTCAAAAAACAGCAACCCATTGTTTTGGTGCCGTATACAGTATCCAGGATCTAGTTTTCGTGTGGCAGCATGGTCAGACCCTTGCCTTCTGGATATGTTGTCACATGCTCTTCTTTATGACAAGCATCAAGGCTCTGTGATTGTCAAGCAGGTCTTCAGGGTCATTGAACAAGAAGCCCCCATTTTCAATGTACTCATTAGGACTGTAGTAGGGCCTCACATGGAGGACGTGGGTGGTACTCCATGCTGTAGTCTTCTTCATGATGAGTACTAATTGTCGACTTTGAATGTGACAGCCGACAAGCGACACTTTAATAACTTTTCTGATAGTCCCACTTTCTGCACAGGCATACCAAGTCTACTGGCTTATATCTCACTAGCCAATGCTTGGCATTAAAACACTCTCGCCTGTCTCTTGGGTGTCCAGGGTCCATACTCAAGCCAGCTGTTTTGCTTCTTCAGTCAGGGTGATGAGGTATTTCACACAGTCAACCTGAGCGTCGTCCAGTTGTAACGTCATTTGAGAGTATATCTGCCGACATCTCTTTACAACATTCTGTGAGACCATTCGTCCATGGAAGGTAGCTAGTTGTCATCCTGTGGGTGACGTCAGCATGTGAAATTACCTCTGAAACTAGTCTCGACTAAAAAACTTTTCCGCAATCTGAGATCATCTCATTGGGTGCTCCGTGTTTCAGAATAATGTCTTCTACGAGGAACAATGAAATTTTGAGAGCTTTGCTGATAGTTGAGATGGTGAGGGAATCAGTACAGGCTATTATCCATCAATTCCCATTTGTCGAATTTGGGAACTTTTGCAAGAGGTCAGTTCCAGTTTGGTGGAATGGTGCTGCTGCAGGCAGAATTGGTTGCAGGTGCCCTGGAGGTAATTGTGGCACAGGATTCCATCACTGGCTTTCCCTACAGTGGTTCACATAATGTCTAAAGGATCAATAGAGACCTGGCCAGTGTTGCCTGTGCCTGATTTCTCTCTATATACTTCACAAATTCCAGGTGACCAGATGTTGGAGTGCTGTAGATGAACTGGGATGATGAACAACCATTTCAGCTCAACTGGATTGTATTTCTTCTTATAAAATGTTATGTTTGTTAAGTGTTGGTTTTTCATTCTTCAAGGCTTTTATGGTTTTCAACAATGCCGGGTCTTCCCACTGTTCAAGATCAATGTCATTTAATACAGCGATGACTGAGATTTTGTCCATGCTGCTGTATTCTGTTGCTAAGAGTCCTTGAAAGGCAATCAACATCCATGAATTTGCATCCATTTTTATATACCAATGCAACAATATACTCCTGAAGCCTCAATGTCCATCTCACCAGTGACCTGATGCCAAGATAGAGAATGGTGGTCTTCACAATAGTGAATGTTATGCCAAGTAAATACAGTTGGAACTTGTTAATGACCCAAACATCTGCAAAGAATTATTTCTCAGTTGCAGAGTAGTTCCTTTCAGATTTGGAGAGTACTCTGGAAGCATAAACTATCGCCTATTCGACGCCTTCCTGGATTAGTACTCGAACTGCACCTATCCCATAACTGATAAAGTCATCACACTTATCATGCAATGCTAGGGCTGGAGAAGACATTAATGCCTTTTTAAGATTAAGAAAAGATCTTTCTTGCACCTTGTTTCAGAAAATTTGTTGACTCCCTGCAGTAGTTCTTGCAACAGACATGCTTTGGCACAGGAGTCTTTCATGAATCACCAGTAGTAAGGGCACATTCCAAGAAAACTGCTCACATCACAAATGTTCCAGGAAATTGGAACACCTTCAGCTGTTCTTATTTTCTCAATGTTGGGACAGACTCAGTCATCAGTAACTAGGTTCCCCAAGAGTTTTGTTTCTCTGATGGTAAAGAGACTCTTTTTCACATTGAGGCAGAGACCAGCAGTTTGAACATTCATCGGCACGATTGTTCAGTGGCTTATATGTCCTTCAAATACCATCAAAAAAATATCACTTCATCCAGATAGCAAATACATTTAAGGTGCTGAAACAGGTTGTCCATCATACATTCAAATATAGCTGCAGCATTATATGGTTCATCATTTTGAATTCATAGAGGTCATTAAGAATTATGAAGGCAGTGTTTTCCCAGTTAGCCTTGTCAGCCATGATTTGTCAGTAGCCTGTATGCATGTCCACAGCTGAGAAAGACTTTGCTCCTCTCAAACAGTCTAGGGTGTCTTCAGTGCACACAGAGGGGTAGACATTGTTTTTCATGATTTTGTTCAGCCGTCAGTAGTCAATAAAGAAACACAGTGTGCCATCCTTGCCGTCCTTCTTCATCACAAGAATGACAGGAGAGAACTAAGGACTCTCTGAAGGTTCAAAGATGTCATCTTTCAGTATCTTCTTCCATTTCCTCCTCCAGATTCTCCAGCATTCAGCCAGTGACACCATATATGGGCACTGACTAATTGGTGAAACTTCATTGTTGATACTGTATTTTGCCATGGTCCATTTGGTCTGTCTTTTCTCTACTCCAGATTTCAAAGCACCTGAAAACTAACACATGACACTTGCTGATGTTTCTCAGTCAGGCCAGTTTTTATTGTGAGTTTGATACTAGGGGCTTCCATCCATTTTCTGTAGCACAGGCAGAATCCAATACTTTGGCTGTGGCATTAAGCTGCCTCTCTTGGACTCGTTCAGCTGTCTCTGTGCTCATGCCCTTAGGGATGAGTTGTGGTCTTTCATCTATCAAAAGAGCAGTGTGCGAAGTCTTCAACAACTACTGTAGCAGAATATTATTATAGTATCTGTTTCAAACCACCAGAAAATCTGGTCCTATGTAAAGACTGTTAATGATACCAAAATTAGTGTCCAAACACTCATGAATGGGGCTGGGACTAAAACTGAGAGTACCAGACCAAAAACAGAAATGGTGAACTCTATTTTCAAATGTTCCTTTATAAGTGAAATGCCAAGGGTATTTCACTAATGTAATTCTTGCACCACTGCAAAAATAGTGCTATAGATATTAGTGTCAGTGGTGTTGAGAAACAGTTCAAATCAATACAAGGTGTAATAGAAAACCTATCGGATTTCATACCAAATTTGTTGCTGAGTTAGTCCCTCTTTTAACTATATTTTACAGTAGATCCCTTGAGCACCAGCCCCCAGTCATTGCGGCTGATGCCCCCCCCCCCCCCCCCCAGCTTTTCCACCATTTCAGGAAACAAAGGAAGATTATGAAACAGGTGTGTGATGTCTGCAACTTCATTTCATAGCATTTCAGATATAGGATCCATTGTTGCAAAAAGATTTTTTCCTTGTTGTGGATTGCATCTGAGATGTTTCATTTGCTTCAAAAACTTGCAGCATTGAAAGACGCATCAGTGTTGTCATTTTCTGAAATGTGTGACTTGCGTAGTACTTATTATATTAAGCCAACCCACATGGTGGTTTCCCATATGGAGTTCCACCAGCTGCAAAAGAAACCAGGCCAATTCTATCAAGCGTGGTAGCCGACCTCAGTGGGCTAAGTAGGAACTGCAAATTTGTGTGCGCTCATTGCCAGTACTCGTATGCTGAGTGTCCGATTCATGACATCATCGTTTGTTCTATCCCGGACAGAGAGATCCATCAGGAGGCATTGTGTTTAGAAAATCCAACAGTTGAGGAGGTTTTGGTTATCACTAACACTTTCGAAGTGACACAAGCTGCATCTGAACAGTTTGAGGATGTCATGGACATTGTGCAGTGCACTTGTTGGCACAACATTTTGTGGCATACCCTGACACACTCAATTTGTTCCTCTAATTCATTTTGGTCACAATCAGAAGTTGCTGTTTTCTGCTATTGTTTCCTATCATGTCCTGACTGTTTCTGTGTACACTCCTGGTGACACTGCACGCATGGTCATGCCGTGTATGCCACTTGCTGTAAACAAGGTCATGTGGTCACAATCTGTCGTAGCTCCATGTACAGTTGGGTCTGGGATGCAGATGTGGAATTCACAGATTTGCATAGTATTGCACCAGTCCATGGCCACAAGTTCAATGTACCTAGTAAGATTTACATTACGCTGTTGATTCAGCATCAACCATTCCATTTCCAAGTCAACACTAGGTCCTCCGTGTCTCTCGCGAACCTGGAAACATACCATCTACTGGTTTGACCTACTCTGTCCTCCACAAATTGTCATTTGGTCGGGTATGGAACTAGTTCATTCCTGTTCAAGGAGAGTT